>NC_092336.1:582400000-582530000 GCF_046630445.1 Rutidosis leptorrhynchoides | reverse complement strand
TAGTAAAAATATTCATACGCCGATACTGAACAATGCAGGGTTGGCCTTGGATTCACGAACCTATATCATTTGTTTATTTATTAATACACATAATTGTAATCGAACAATATATATATAAATTTATTAATTATATTATTTTTATATTAAAAATATATATATGTTTCATATATTCATTTTGTATATGAAAATATAAATTTTGTTATGTTATATATATATATATATATATATATATATATATATATATATATATATATATATATATATATCGTTTGTTTGTTAAAATATAGTAATTATAATAATACTAATATAATATTAATAATGGTAAAAATGATAATAATTATAAGACTTAATATTACTAATAAAGATAATAATGTTAATAATTCTATCAATGATAATAATAATGATATCATAAAAATATTAATTTTACTGTTAATGATAGTTATGATAGTGATTTTAGTAATTACATAATAATACTCATTATAATATTAATAATAATACTTATGATGATGATAATAATAATAATAATAATAATAATGATTATGATATATATAATGATAATTATAATACTAATATTAATTATAATACTAATAATAATAATAATAATAATAATAATAATAATAATAATAATAATAATAATAATAATTATAATATTACTATTAATTATAAAATGACACAATTATAAATTTTAATGAAACTAATAATGAATTTTATTATTTTTATAAAAATAATAATATAAATAATCAGGTTTGTAACTATAATCATAATAATCATGAATAAATGATATTCTTTATCATAATACTTATATTAATAATAATAATTATTATAATACTAATAATTGTAACAATATTAATAATAATAATGATAATATTCATAATACTTAATAATAATAATAATAATACTAATAATAATAATAATAACAATAATACAATAACAATAATAATTATAATAATAATTATAATGATTAAAAATAATGTAAAAGTACCTTAGAAGCTTTTATAAAAAGAATGACCCGAACCGGGCTCGAACTCGTGACCTCTCGCTTACACACAAACACGTTCAACCAGCTGGGCTGGCTTGTTTATCTGAAATTACACACAACTATAAGACTATATCTCGTATACATTTTCTGTGAAATTTTCTTTTTCATTTTCAATAATTAATTGACCAGGGATCGAACCAGGTTATTAATAATCCAATTGTTTAATTTTAGTGTTTATTATTGAAATGTCCCGTTCTTATTGATTAAAAACGTTCCATATTAATTGATTTCGTTGCGAGGTTTTGACCTCTATATGAGACGTTTTTCAAAGACTGCATTCATTTTAAAACAAACCATAACCTTTATTTCATCAATAAAGGTTTAAAAAGCTTTACGTAGATTATCAAATAATGATAATCTAAAATATCCTGTTTACACACGACCATTACATAATGGTTTACAATACAAATATGTTACAACAAAATAAGTTTCTTGAATGTAGTTTTTACACAATATCATACAAGCATGGACTCCAAATCTCGTCCTTATTTAAGTATGCGATAGCGGAAGCTCTTAATAATCACCTGAGAATAAACATGCTTAAAACGTCAACAAAAATGTTAGTGAGTTATAGGTTTAACCTATATATATCAAATCATAATAATAGAACACAAGATTTCATATTTCAATACACATCCCATACATAGAGATAAAAATCATTCATATGGTGAACACCTGGTAACCGACATTAACAAGATGCATATATAAGAATATCCCCATCATTCCGGGACACCCTTCGGATATGATATAAATTTCGAAGTACTAAAGCATCCGGTACTTTGGATGGGGTTTGTTAGGCCCAATAGATCTATCTTTAGGATTCGCGTCAATTAGGGTGTCTATTCCCTAATTCTTAGATTACCAGACTTAATAAAAAGGGGCATATTCGATTTCGATAATTCAACCATAGAATGTAGTTTCACGTACTTGTGTCTATTTTGTAAATCATTTATAAAACCTGCATGTATTCTCATCCCAAAAATATTAGATTTTAAAAGTGGGACTATAACTCACTTTCACAGATTTTTACTTCGTCGGGAAGTAAGACTTGGCCACTGGTTGATTCACGAACCTATAACAATATATACATATATATCAAAGTATGTTCAAAATATATTTACAACACTTTTAATATATTTTGATGTTTTAAGTTTATTAAGTCAGCTGTCCTTGTTAGTAACCTACAACTAGTTGTCCACAGTTAGATGTACAGAAATAAATCGATAAATATTATCTTGAATCAATCCACGACCCAGTGTATACGTATCTCAGTATTGATCACAACTCAAACTATATATATTTTGGAATCAACCTCAACCCTGTATAGCTAACTCCAACATTCACATATAGAGTGTCTATGGTTGTTTCAAAATATATATAGATGTGTCGACATGATAGGTCGAAACATTGTATACGTTTCTATGGTATCTCAAGATTACATAATATACAATACAAGTTGATTAAGTTATGGTTGGAATAGATTTGCTACCAATTTTCACGTAGCTAAAATGAGAAAAATTATCCAATCTTGTTTTACCCATAACTTCTTCATTTTAAATCCGTTTTGAGTGAATCAAATTGCTATGGTTTCATATTGAACTCTATTCTATGAATTTAAACAGAAAAAGTATAGGTTTATAGTCGGAAAAATAAGTTACAAGTCATTTTTGTAAAGGTAGTCATTTCAGTCGAAAAAACGACGTCTAGATGACCATTTTAGAAAACATACTTCCACTTTAAATTTAACCATAATTTTTGGATATAGTTTCATGTTCATAATAAAAATCATTTTCTCAGAATAACAACTTTTAAATCAAAGTTTATCATAGTTTTTAATTAACTAACCCAAAACAGCCCGCGGTGTTACTACGACGACGTAAATCCGGTTTTACGGTGTTTTTCGTGTTTCCGGGTTTTAAATCATTAAGTTAGCATATCATATAGATATATAACATGTGTTTAGTTGATTTTAAAAGTCAAGTTAGAAGGATTAACTTTTGTTTGCGAACAAGTTTAGAATTAACTAAACTATGTTCTAGTGATTACAAGTTTAAACCTTCGAATAAGATAGCTTTATATGTATGAATCGAATAATGTTATGAACATCATTACTACCTTAAGTTCCTTGGATAAACCTACTGGAAAATAGAAAAATGGATCTAGCTTCAACGGATCCTTGGATGGCTCGAAGTTCTTGAAGCATAATCATGACACGAAAACAAGTTCAAGTAAGATCATCACTTGAAATAAGATTGTTATAGTTATAGAAATTGAACAAAAGTTTGAATATGATTATTACCTTGTATTAGAATGATAACCTACTGTAAGAAACAAAGATTTCTTGAGGTTGGATGATCACCTTACAAGATTGGAAGTGAGCTAGCAAACTTGAAAGTATTCTTGATTTTATGTAACTAGAACTTGTAGAATATATGAAGAACACTTAGAACTTGAAGATAGAACTTGAGAGAGATCAATTAGATGAAGAAAATTGAAGAATGAAAGTGTTTGTAGGTGTTTTTGGTCGTTGGTGTATGGATTAGATATAAAGGATATGTAATTTTGTTTTCATGTAAATAAGTCATGAATGATTACTCATATTTTTGTAATTTTATGAGATATTACATGATAGTTGCCAAATGATGGTTCCCACATGTGTTAGGTGACTCAAATGGGCTGCTAAGAGCTGATCATTGCAGTGTATATACCAATAGTACATACATTTAAAAGCTGTGTATTGTACGAGTACGAATACGGGTGCATACGAGTAGAATTGTTGATGAAACTGAACGAGGATGTAATTGTAAGCATTTTTGTTAAGTAGAAGTATTTTGATAAGTGTATTGAAGTCTTTCAAAAGTGTATAAATACATATTAAAACACTACATGTATATACATTTTAACTGAGTCGTTAAGTCATCGTTAGTCGTTACATGTAAGTGTTGTTTTGAAACCTTTAGGTTAACGATCTTGTTAAATGTTGTTAACCCAATGTTTATAATATCAAATGAGATTTTAAATTATTATATTATCATGATATTATCATGATATTATCATGTATGAATATCTCTTAATATGATATATATACATTAAATGTCTTTACAACGATAATCGTTACATATATGTCTCGTTTAAAAATCATTAAGTTAGTAGTCTTGTTTTTACATATGTAGTTCATTGTTAATATACTTAATGATATGTTTACTTATCATAGTATCATGTTAACTATATATATATCCATATATATGTCATCATATAGTTTTTACAAGTTTTAACGTTCGTGAATCACCGGTCAACTTGGGTGGTCAATTGTCTATATGAAACATATTTCAATTAATCAAGTCTTAACAAGTTTGATTGCTTAACATGTTGGAAACATTTAATCATGTAAATATCAATCTCAATTAATATATATAAACATGGAAAAGTTCGGGTCACTACAGTACCTACCCGTTAAATAAATTTCGTCCCGAAATTTTAAGCTGTTGAAGGTGTTGACAAATCTTCTGGAAATAGATGCGGGTATTTCTTCTTCATCTGATCTTCACACTCCCAGGTGAACTCGGGTCCTCTACGAGCATTCCATCGAACCTTAACAATTGGTATCTTGTTTTGCTTATGTCTTTTAACCTCACGATCCATTATTTCGACGGGTTCTTCGATGAATTGAAGTTTTTCATTGATTTGGATTTCATCTAACGGAATAGTGAGATCTTCTTTACAAAACATTTCTTCAAATTCGAGACGTGGAAAGTGTTATGTACAGCCGCGAGTTGTTGAGGTAACTCAAGTCGGTAAGCTACTGGTCCGACACGATCAATAATCTTGAATGGTCCAATATACCTTGGATTTAATTTCCCTCGTTTACCAAATCGAACAACGCCTTTCCAAGGTGCAACTTTAAGCATGACCATCTCTCCAATTTCAAATTCTATATCTTTTCTTTTAATGTCAGCGTAGCTCTTTTGTCGATTTTGGGCGGTTTTCAACCGTTGTTGAATTTGGATGATCTTCTCGGTAGTTTCTTGTATAATCTCCGGACCCGTAATCTGTCTATCCCCCACTTCACTCCAACAAATCGGAGACCAGCACTTTCTACCATAAAGTGCTTCAAACGGCACCATCTCAATGCTTGAATGGTAGCTGTTGTTGTAGGAAAATTCTGCTAACGGTAGATGTCGATCCCAACTATTTCCGAAATCAATAACACAAGCTCGTAGCATGTCTTCAAGCGTTTGTATCGTCCTTTCGCTCTGCCCATCAGTTTGTGGATGATAGGCAGTACTCATGTCTAGACGAGTTCCCAATGCTTGCTGTAATGTCTGCCAGAATCTTGAAATAAATCTGCCATCCCTATCAGAGATAATAGAGATTGATATTCCATGTCTGGAGACGACTTCCTTCAAATACAGTCGTGCTAACTTCTCCATCTTGTCATCTTCTCTTATTGGCAGGAAGTGTGCTGATTTGGTGAGACGATCAACTATTACTCAAATAGTATCAAAACCACTTGTAGTCCTTGGCAATTTAGTGATGAAATCCATGGTAATGTTTTCCCATTTCCATTCCGGGATTTCGGGTTGTTGAAGTAGACCTGATGGTTTCTGATGCTCAGCTTTTACCTTAGAACACGTCAAACATTCTCCTACGTATTTAGCAACATCGTCTTTCATACCCGGCCACCAAAAATGTTTCTTGAGATCCTTGTACATCTTCCCCGTTCCAGGATGTATTGAGTATCTGGTTTTATGAGCTTCTCTAAGTACCATTTCTCTCATATCTCCAAATTTTGATACCCAAATCCTTTCAGCCCTATACCGGGTTCCGTCTTCCCGAATATTAAGATGCTTCTCTGATTCTTTGGGTATTTCATCCTTTAAATTTCCCTCTTTTAAAACTCCTTGTTGCGCCTCCTTTATTTGAGTAGTAAGGTTATTATGAATCATTATATTCATAGATTTTACTCGAATGGGTTCTCTGTCCTTCCTGCTCAAGGCATCTGCTACCACATTTGCCTTCCCCGGGTGGTAACGAATCTCAAAGTCGTAATCATTCAATAATTCAATCCACCTACGCTGCCTCGTATTCAGTTGTTTCTGATTAAATATGTGTTGAAGACTTTTGTGGTCGGTATATATAATACTTTTGACCCCATATAAGTAGTGCCTCCAAGTCTTTAATGCAAAAACAACCGCGCCTAATTCCAAATCATGCGTCGTATAATTTTGTTCGTGAATCTTCAATTGTCTAGACGCATAAGCAATCACCTTCGTTCGTTGCATTAATACACAACCGAGACCTTGCTTTGATGCGTCACAATAAATCACAAAATCATCATTCCCTTCAGGCAATGACAATATAAGTGCCGTAGTTAGCTTTTTCTTCAATAACTGAAACGCTTTCTCTTGTTCATCATTCCATTCAAATTTCTTTCCTTTATGCGTTAATGCAGTCAAGGGTTTTGCTATTCTGGAAAAGTCTTGGATGAACCTTCTGTAGTAACCAGCTAGTCCTAAAAACTAGCATATGTGTTTCGGAGTTTTCGGGATTTCCCACTCTTCAACAGTTTCTATCTTTGCCGGATCCACCGTAATACCTTCTTTGTTCACTATGTGACCGAGGAATTGAACTTCTTCCAACCAAAATGCACACTTTGAAAACTTAGCGTACAATTCTTCCTTCCTCAATACTTCTAACACCTTTCTCAAATGTTCACCGTGTTCTTGGTCATTCTTTGAGTAAATAAGTATGTCATCAATGAAAACAATGACAAACTTGTCAAGGTATGGACCACACACTCGGTTCATAAGGTCCATGAACACAGCTGGTGCATTAGTTAAACCAAACGACATGACCATAAACTCGTAATGACCGTAACGTGTTCTGAAAGCAGTCTTTGGAATATCATCTTCTTTCACCCGCATTTGATGATACCCGGAACGTAAGTCAATCTTTGAATAAACAGACGAGCCTTGTAGTTGATCAAATAAGTCGTCGATTCTTGGTAGTGGGTAGCGGTTCTTGATGGTAAGTTTGTTCAACTCTCGGTAGTCGATACACAACCTGAATGTACCATCTTTCTTCTTGACAAACAAAACAGGAGCTCCCCACGGTAATGTGCTTGGTCGAATGAAACCACGCTCTAAAAGTTCTTGTAATTGGCTTTGTAGTTCTTTCATCTCGCTGGGTGCGAGTCTGTAAGGAGCACGAGCTATTGGTGCAGCTCCTGGTACAAGATCTATTTGAAATTCAACGGATCAATGTAGGGGTAATCCCGGTAATTCTTTCGGAAATACATCGGGAAATTCTTTTGCAATGGGAACATCATTGATGCTGTTTTCTTCAGTTTGTACTTTCTCGACGTGTGCTAGAACAGCATAGCAACCTTTTCTTATTAGTTTTTGTGCCTTCAAATTACTAATAAGATGTAGCTTCGTGTTGCCCTTTTCTCCGTACACCATTAAGGGTTTTCCTTTTTCTCGTATAATGCGAATTGCATTTTTGTAACAAACGATCTCTGCTTTCACTTCTTTCAACCAGTCCATTCCGATTATCACATCAAAACTCCCTAACTCTACTTGTATCAAATCAATCTTAAATGTTTCGCTAACCAGTTTAATTTCTCGATTCCGACATATATTATCTGCTGAAATTAATTTACCATTTGCTAATTCGAGTAAAAATTTACTATCCAAAGGCGTCAATGGACAACTTAATTTAGCACAAAAATCTCTACTGATATAGCTTCTATCCGCACCCGAATCAAATAATACGTAAGCAGATTTATTGTCAATAAGAAACGTACCCGTAACAAGCTCCGGGTCTTCCTGTGCCTCTGCCGCATTAATATTGAAAACTCTTCCGCGGCCTTGTCCATTCGTGTTCTCCTGGTTCGGGCAATTTCTAATAATGTGGCCCGGTTTTCCACATTTATAACAAACTACATTGGCATAACTTGCTCCGACACTACTTGCTCCACCATTACTCGTTCCGACACCATTTGTTCCTTTCGTTCTATTAACCCCTGGTCCGTAGACCTCACACTTCACCACGCTATGACCATTTCTTTTACACTTGTTGCAAAATTTGGTGCAGAACCCCGAGTGATACTTTTCACACCTTTGGCATAGCTGCTTCTGATTGTTGTTGTTGTTGCGGTTATTATTGTTGTTGGGATGATTGTTGTAGTTGCTGTTGTTGTTGTTGTTGTTGTTGTTGTTGTTGGGCCGTTTGTTGTAGTTGCGATTGATGTTGCGATTGTTGGGATAGTTGTTGCGATTATTGTTGTAATTGCTGTTGCTGTTGTATTGGTGATTCTTATCACCGTTTTCCTCCCACTTTCTTTTGACTTGCTTCACATTGGCCTCTTCAGCAGTCTGTTCTTTAATTCTTTCTTCAATCTGGTTCACTAGTTTGTGAGCCATTCTACATGCCTGTTGTATGGAGGCGGTCTCGTGTGAACTTATATCTTCTTGGATTCTTTCCGGTAATCCTTTCACAAACGCGTCGATCTTCTCTTCCTCATCTTCGAATGCTCCCGGACACAATAGGCACAATTCTGTGAATCGTCTTTCGTACGTGGTAATATCAAATCCTTAGGTTCGTAACCCTCTAAGTTCTGTCTTGAGCTTATTGACCTTGGTTCTGGGACGGTACTTCTCGTTCATCAAGTGCTTGAATGCTGACCACGGTAGTGCGTACGCATCGTCTTGTCCCACTTGCTCTAGATAGGTATTCCACCATGTTAACGCAGAACCTGTGAAGGTATGCGTAGCGTACTTCACTTTGTCCTCTTCAGTACACTTACTTATGGCAAACACCGATTCGACCTTCTCGGTCCACCGTTTCAATCCGATCGGTCCTTCGGTTCCATCAAATTCCAAAGTTTTGCAGGCAGTGAATTCTTTGTAGGTGCATCCTACACGATTTCCTGTACTGCTAGATCCAAGGTTATTGTTGGTATGTAGCGCAGCCTGTACTGCAGCTATGTTTGAAGCTAGAAAAGTACGGAATTCCTCTTCATTCATATTCACAGTGTGTCGAGTAGTCGGTGCCATTTCCTTCAAAATAGTTAAATGGAACAAGTTAATCATACAGAATATTAAGAGTAGTTAATAGTATTTCGTAGCATAATATGAACTCATTTATAAAAGCTTTTTCTTCATATTAGCGTTTTATAAGTTTAAATTCGGGTAGTACCTACCCATTAAGTTCATACTTAGTAGCTAATATACAATTCAACTACTACAATTCTATATGAAAAACTGATTATAATAATATTTCGCGTTCAAACTTTTACACAATATTTTACAAACTTACAATACCGCTTATTTTACATATAGCATGAAATATAGCACACAATAAATTTGATACAAGATGGTTGTGAAGATAATTCTAGCTAGTACACAAGTCGTTCAGCAAAGACAATAAAGACACGTAATTCATACGTCCAGAAACAAGTCATGCATTCTGGTTTTACTAGGATTACTTCCCATCCTTGGTCTTGTGGAACATAACCGTTATGGCCGTTGTTAAGACAGCGTGTTGTAACGTCGTCAAAGGGACGAGGGTTACGTAATGTCCAACAGTCCCGTAACAATCTAAAAACCTCATTTCTTACCCCAATTACCGACTCCGTCACTTGTGGGAACGTTTTGTTTAATAGTTGTAGCCCAATGTTCTTGTTCTCACTTTGGTGAGAAGCGAACATTACTAATCCGTAAGCATAACATGCTTCTTTATGTTGCATGTTAGCCGCTTTTTCTAAATCACGAAGTCCAATATTCGGATATATTGAGTCAAAATAATTTCTTAACCCATTGCGTAAAATAGCATTTGGGTTCCCCGCAATATATGCATCAAAGTAAACACATCGTAACTTATGGATTTCCCAATGTGATATCCCCCATCTTTCGAACGAAAGCCTTTTATAAACCAAGGCATTCTTGGAACGTTTCTTCGAATGTCTTACAAACTGATCTCGCCTTAAATAGTTGTGCCGAAGAATTCTGACCGACTCTAGACAAGATTTCATCAATCATGTCTCCGGGTAGGTCTCTTAAAATATTGGGTTGTCTATCCATTTTGTGTTTTTATACTGTAAAATAGACAAGAGTTAGATTCATAAAAAAAATACTTATTAATACAAGCAATTTTTACATATATCATAAAGCATAAGCACACTATATTACATATATTACACCACACGAATACAACTATCTTATTCCGACTCGCTTGTTTCTTCTTCTTCGGTTTTGGTTCGTTTTGCCAAGTTTCTAGGGATATATGTTGTTCCCCTAATACGAGCCGTCGTTTTCCACATTGGTTTAGAAAAACCTGGTGGTTTAGAGGTTCCCGGGTCATTGTTACAACTTAAGGACTTCGGGGGTTGACGATACATATAAAGTTCATCGGGGTTGGAATTAGATTTCTCTCTTTTTATGCCCTTTCCCTTATTATTTTCTTTTGCCTTTTTAAATTCAGTTGGGGTAATTTCTATAACATCATCGGAATTCTCGTCGGAATCCGATTCATCGGAGAATTGGTAATCCTCCCAATATTTTGCTTCCTTGGCGGAAACACCATTGACCATAATTAACCTTGGTCGGTTGGTTGAGGATTTTCTTTTACTTAACTGTTTTATTATTTCCCCCACCGGTTCTATTTCTTCATCCGGTTCCGATTCTTCTTCCGGTTCCGATTCTTCTTCCGGTTCCGACTCTTCTTCCGGTTCCTCTTCGGGAACTTGTGAATCAGTCCACGAATCATTCCAATTTACATTTGACTCTTCATTATTATTAGGTGAGTCAATGGGACTTGTTCTAGAGGTAGACATCTATCACATAATATCAAACGCGTTAAGAGATTAATATATCACATAATATTCACATGTTAAAAATATATAGTTTTCAACAAAATTTGTTAAGCAATCATTTTTCAAGTAAACACAGTCGAAGTCCAGACTCACTAATGCATCCTAACAAACTCGATAAGACACACTAATGAAAATTTTCTGGTTCTCTAAGACCAACGCTCGGATACCAACTGAAATGTCCCGTTCTTATTGATTAAAAACGTTCCATATTAATTGATTTCGTTGCGAGGTTTTGACCTCTATATGAGACGTTTTTCAAAGACTGCATTCATTTTAAAACAAACCATAACCTTTATTTCATCAATAAAGGTTTAAAAAGCTTTACGTAGATTATCAAATAATGATAATCTAAAATATCCTGTTTACACACGACCATTACATATAGGTTTACAATACAAATATGTTACAACAAAATAAGTTTCTTGAATGCAGTTTTTACACAATATCATATAAGCATGGACTCCAAATCTCGTCCTTATTTAAGTATGCAACAGCGGAAGCTCTTAATAATCACCTGAGAATAAACATGCTTAAAACGTCAACAAAAATGTTGGTGAGTTATAGGTTTAACCTATATATATCAAATCATAATAATAGACCACAAGATTTCATATTTCAATACACATCCCATACATAGAGATAAAAATCATTCATATGGTGAACACCTGGTAACCGACATTAACAAGATGCATATATAAGAATATCCCCATCATTCCGGGACACCCTTCGGATATGATATAAATTTCGAAGTACTAAAGCATCCGGTACTTTGGATGGGGTTTGTTAGGCCCAATAGATCTATCTTTAGGATTCGCGTCAATTAGGGTGTCTGTTCCCTAATTCTTAGATTACCAGACTTAATAAAAAGGGGCATATTCGATTTCGATAATTCAACCATAGAATGTAGTTTCACGTACTTGTGTCTATTTTGTAAATCATTTATAAAACCTGCATGTATTCTCATCCCAAAAATATTAGATTTTAAAAGTGGGACTATAACTCACTTTCACAGATTTTTACTTCGTCGGGAAGTAAGACTTGGCCACTGGTTGATTCACGAACCTATAACAATATATACATATATATCAAAGTATGTTCAAAATATATTTACAACACTTTTAATATATTTTGATGTTTTAAGTTTATTAAGTCAGTTGTCCTCGTTAGTAACCTACAACTAGTTGTCCACAGTTAGATGTACAGAAATAAATCGATAAATATTATCTTGAATCAATCCACGACCCAGTGTATACGTATCTCAGTATTGATCACAACTCAAACTATATATATTTTGGAATCAACCTCAACCCTGTATAGCTAACTCCAACATTCACATATAGAGTGTCTATGGTTGTTCCGAAATATATATAGATGTGTCGACATGATAGGTCGAAACATTGTATACGTGTCTATAGTATCTCAAGATTACATAATATACAATACAAGTTGATTAAGTTATGGTTGGAATAGATTTGTTACCAATTTTCACGTAGCTAAAATGAGAAAAATTATCCAATCTTGTTTTACCCATAACTTCTTCATTTTAAATCCGTTTTGAGTGAATCAAATTGCTATGGTTTCATATTGAACTCTATTTTATGAATCTAAACAGAAAAAGTATAGGTTTATAGTCGGAAAAATAAGTTACAAGTCGTTTTTGTAAAGGTAGTCATTTCAGTCGAAAGAACGACGTCTAGATGACCATTTTAGAAAACATACTTCCACTTTGAATTTAACCATAATTTTTGGATATAGTTTCATGTTCATAATAAAAATCATTTTCTCATAATAACAACTTTTAAATCAAAGTTTATCATAGTTTTTAATTAACTAACCCAAAACAGCCCGCGGTGTTACTACGACGGCGTAAATCCGGTTTTACGGTGTTTTTCGTGTTTCCCGGTTTTAAATCATTAAGTTAGCATATCATATAGATTTAGAACATGTTTTTAGTTGATTTTAAAAGTCAAGTTAGAAGGATTAACTTTTGTTTGCGAACAAGTTTAGAATTAACTAAACTATGTTCTAGTGATTACAAGTTTAAACCTTCGAATAAGATAGCTTTATATGTATGAATCGAATGATGTTATGAACATCATTAATACCTTAAGTTCCTTGGATAAACCTACTTGAAAAGAGAAAAATGGATCTAGCTTCAACGGATCCTTGGATGGCTCGAAGTTCTTGAAGCAGAATCATGACACGAAAACAAGTTCAAGTAAGATCATCACTTGAAATAAGATTGTTATAGTTATAGAAATTGAACTAAAGTTTGAATATGATTATTACCTTGTATTAGAATGATAACCTACTGTAAGAAACAAAGATTTCTTGAGGTTGGATGATCACCTTACAAGATTGGAAGTGAGCTAGCAAACTTGAAAGTATTCTTGATTTTATGTAACTAGAACTTGTAGAATATATGAAGAACACTTAAAACTTGAAGATAGAACTTGAGAGAGATCAATTAGATGAAGAAAATTGAAGAATGAAAGTGTTTGTAGGTGTTTTTGGTTGTTGGTGTATGGATTAGATATAAAGGATATGTAATTTTGTTTTCATGTAAATAAGTCATGAATGATTACTCATATTTTTGTAATTTTATGAGATATTTCATGCTAGTTGCCAAATGATGGTTCCCACATATGTTAGGTGACTCACATGGGCTGCTAAGAGCTGATCATTGGAGTGTATATACCAATAGTACATACATCTAAAAGCTGTGTATTGTATGAGTACGAATACGGGTGCATACGAGTAGAATTGTTGATGAAACTGAACGAGGATGTAATTGTAAGCATTTTTGTTAAGTAGAAGTATTTTGATAAGTGTATTGAAGTCTTTCAAAAGTGTATAAATACATATTAAAACACTACATGTATATACATTTTAACTGAGTCGTTAAGTCATCGTTAGTCGTTACATGTAAGTGTTGTTTTGAAACCTTTAGGTTAACGATCTTGTTAAATGTTGTTAACCCAATGTTTATAATATCTAATGAGATTTTAAATTATTATATTATCATGATATTATCATGTATGAATATCTCTTAATATGATATATATACATTAAATGTCTTTACAACGATAATCGATACATATATGTCTCGTTTAAAAATCATTAAGTTAGTAGTCTTGTTTTTACATATGTAGTTCATTGTTAATATACTTAATGATATGTTTACTTATCATAGTATCATGTTAACTATATATATATATCCATATATATGTCATCATATAGTTTTTACAAGTTTTAACGTTCGTGAATCACCGGTCAACTTGGGTGGTCAATTGTCTATATGAAACATATTTCAATTAATCAAGTCTTAACAAGTTTGATTGCTTAACATGTTGGAAACATTTAATCATGTAAATATCAATCTCAATTAATATATATAAACATGGAAAAGTTCGGGTCACTACAATTATGAATCAGCAACAACCACAAGGTTTTTAAATTCGATTTCATATTAAATTCTAAAAAAAATAATCGTCAACAGCAGACTCAAAATACACGATGAACACATTCATTGATTTTGAAATTTGAATCGTTTTGGATGACAATTACAACTTGAATTACATATTAAGTCCTACCTATAAACGAATTTGAATTTCATCAAGAACAAATACTTTGACTTTTGATATTAATCTTTGACTCCGAAATTCGAATTCGTTATGAATAATTGGAGCTTGAAGATTTCCAGATAGTTTATGTGAATGATATATAACACAACTGCATTTCAATATTATGATAATTTATTCGATTTAGAATTGTTGTTAATCGCTGTCAAGAACCCATTACACTTCAAATCAAATTTCAAATTTCAAATTGTTTTAGATTAAAATTATAACATGAATTGTATTATAAATCATTCATAGAAACTATGTGAATCCTCAATTGATCCATAAACATCAATATGGATTCGAATTTTAAAATGAACACAAATATTGACTTTTTAGAATTTACCTTTGACTCGCAAATTCGTGCTTGATATTAGGATTTGGAAGTTGAGATTTTTCGAGTAGTTTGAGTAAAGGAGTTCTAACAAGACTGCATTACTGGATTTTGTTAATTGGTTCGCTTTTGATTTTTGGTTAAAAAGTGGATAATACAGGGGACCGTCGGTTTTCTTTTTAAAAGGAATTTTGTTCTGTGATTACATTCGCAATGCTGAAAAGGTTTAAAGATGATTTTTGAATGATTGAAGTAGTAACAAGATTTGATTGCAGGTTGTACTAAAGTGGTGATTAAATCGACCATATATCACGAGAAGAAAGAAAATAGCAGAAAAAAATAAAAATTGATAGGGATAGGGAACTGAATTACGCGTCTTTATATATCTATAATTACATTTTCTATTTATAATTTATAAATATAATTATATTAGTAATAATATTGTTATTTATATATATAATAATAATAATAATAGTATTAATAACATTGATATTGTTAATAATAATAGTAATGTTAATACTAATATTAATAATTAATAATAATACTAATAAGAGTAATAATAATGATGTAATGTTATTAATAATAACAAGAATACTGATTTTAATAAGTTTAACAATAATTTATAATAATTATAATAGTAATAAAAATCATAATAACAATATTAATGATATTAACAATAATATCAGTTATAGTAATATTAATATTATTAATGATAACAATAATAATAATAATAATAATAATAATAATAATAATAATAATAATAATAATAATAATAATAATAATAATAATAATAATAATAATAATAATATAACAACGTATATTTATCAAATTTCATATATGTATATATATATATATATATATTATATTAGAAATAATATTAATAATATAATTATTAATATTAATATTATTAATAATAATGAAAATAACGATGATATTAATATAACATTTATACTTTAACTTGTAATTACATATAACATATTAACCTTACATTCCATTAATTATGTAATACTTGTTTTATAATAGCATTTTTGAATATTTATATATATTTTATATATTTTACAATATACATATAATATTAATTATACATAGTACTCATGTATATTTATATATAGATTCATTTTTAAATTGCACTTAATTATTTTGTATCTTATTTTACATAATCAATTCTAATAATTAATATCATATTGTATACATTCAGACCATGTTATTTAAACAAAACATTTTAATAATCAAATTCTATTGAATCGAACATATGTTTCTGTACGTTTGAAAATAGGTCAATCGAATATTATAAAATTTAATTCTCCACTAACTTTTATCTAACTTTCATTATTTAACACTTTGTTCTTAATGGTAGATTACTTTACCAATTATTCCGAATATCGTTAAAAAGGACAGATTTCTTAAATCTCAATGGACCTCACAACAGAGACCCGTAATCATATCACAATATATCAGATTATTCAATCATTTGAAATTATCTTTTAATTCTGTCGATAATATATAATATATTGAAACGAGTATGTTCATATAAAGTATTATACATTTATTACTTTGTTAATGTTTTCAATAAATATAGTTATATATTATATATATACATAATTATATACACATAAATATTCGTGAACCATCGAGCACAGTCAAAGGGTAATTGATGACATGAATATAGTTCTAAAATTTTTGAGATTCAACATTACAGACTTTGCTTATCGTGTCGAAGTCATATAAAGATTAAGTTCAACGAACAGTCAGTGGTGTTTGGTGTGTGGTGCGATTTTACGAGGAAAGATGTCTTTTTAGGAATCTAGACGACCTCGAATGGCAAGCACGTTCAGAGAGTCTTGCTCGTTCGGCCGTTTTAGGGTGATCTTGAGAATTTCAGCACAATCTGAAACCGAAGGTTATGCGCCGTCAAATGGTACTCCATCTTGCGGCGCATAATAATGATTTAAAAAAATGTGTTTAATGAAGTGACATTAGATTCAAATTTATACCGGTTATTTATAATTACATTGCGAGTGAAATAATAGCCTTTAAAACGATATATACCATACTAAGTCATGCATACACAAAACTAATAATAAGATATAAATTGAAAACGTTCAAAGAGAACATTAATAATGAGTAAAATGTCTTTTTTCGACATCCTGATGACCTCGATGTCAAGACACTATCCAGGAGTCTTGATGTTAGGGTCGTTTTTGGGTGATCTCGAGAATTTCAGCACAATCTGAAATCGAAGGTCATGTGCCGCCAAATGGTACTCCGTCTGGCGGCGCATATTAATGATTTAAAAAAGCGTGTTTAATGAAGTAACATTAGATTCAAATTTATATGCGTTATACATAATTACATTGCGAGTAAAATAATTGGCCTTAAAACAATATGTACCATGCTAAGTCATGCATACACAAATGAATAATATGAATAAAATTTAAAACGGTCAAAATCGAAAAAAGGTAAATTTGAAGGCTTTCGTGGTCTCGTTTCGAAAACAATTTGGGACAAACCGCCTACGGCAGTTTTCCAACGGATAGATCCCAAAAAAATATACGATTTGAAAAAACGGTGACTAAATCGGAGCTACGAGTCAAAAGATACGATAGATAGAACATTTTGGCCAAAGACACAAAACAACAAGCACCACGAATAGTCGGTGGTGTTTGGTGTGTGGTGAGATTTTGCGACCAAAGATGTCTTTTTCGGAATCTAGATGACCTCGAATGGCAAGCACGTTCAGAGAGTCTTGCTCGTTTGGCCGTTTTAGGGTGATCTTGAGAATTTCAGCAAAATCTGAAACCGAAGGTTATGCGCCGCCAAATGGTACTCCATCTGGCGACGCATATTAATGATTTAAAAAAGTGTGTTTAATGAAGTAACATTAGATTCAAATTTATATGCGTTATACATAATAACATTGCGAGTAAAATAATAGGCCTTAAAACAATATGTACCATGCTAAGTCATGCATACACAAATGAATAATATGAATGAAATTCAAAACGATCAAAATCAAAAAAAGGCAAATTTGAAGGCTTTCGAGGTCTCGTTTCCAGAAATATTTGGGACAAACCGCCTACGGCGTTTGCCAATGGATAGATCCCGAAAAGATACACGATTTGAGAAAAAATGGTGACTAAATCGGAGCTACGAGTCAAAAGATACAATAGATCGAACATTTTGGCCAAAGACAATATACCCCAAGCACCACGAACTGTCGGTGGTGTTTGGTGCGTGGTGTGATTTTGCGAGGAAAGATGTCTTTTTTGAAATCTAGATGACTTCGAATGGCAAGCACTCTCAGAGAGTCTTGCTCATTCGTCCGTTTTAGGGTGATCTTGAGAATTTCAGCACAATCTGAAACCGAAGGTTATGCGCCGCCAAATGGTACTCCATCTGGCGGCGCATAATAATGATTTAAAAAAACGTGTTTAATTAAGTGACATTAGATTTAAATTTATACCGGTTATACATAATTACATTGCGAGTGAAATAATAGGCCTTAAAACGATATATACCATGCTAAGTCATGCATACACAAAACTAATAATAAGATATAAATTGAAAACATTCAAAGAGAACATTAATAATGAGTAAAATGTCTTTTTTTAGCATCCTGATGACCTCGATGTCAAGACACTATCCAGGAGTCTTGATGTTAGGGTCGTTTTAGGGTGATCTCGAGAATTTCAACACAATATGAAACCGAAGGTTATGCGCCGCCAAATGGTACTCCATCTGGCGGCGCATATTTTTGATTTAAAAAAAGCATGTTTAATGAAGTGACATTAGATTCAAATTTTTATGCGTTATACATAATTACATTACGAGTAAAATAATAGGCCTTAAAAGAATATGTACTATGCTAAGTCATGCATACACAAAAGGAATAATATGAATGAAATTCAAAACGGTTAAAATCGAAAAAAGGAAAATTTGAAGGCTTTCGAGGTCTTGTTTTGAAAAATATTTGGGATAAACCGCCTACGGCTATTTGCCAACGGATATATCCTGAAAAATATACGATTTGAAAAAAACAGTGACTAAATTGGAGCTACAAGTCCAAAGATACGATAGATAGAATATTTTGCCCAAAGATACAAAACAACAAGCACCACGAACAGTCGGTGGTGTTTGGTGTGTGGTGCGATTTTGCGAGGAAAGATGTCTTTTTCGGAATCTGGACGACCTCGAATGGTAAGAAAGTTCAGAGAGTCTTTCTCGTTCGGCCGTTTTAGGGTGACCTTGAGAATTTCAGCAAAATCTGAAACCAAAGGTTATGCGCCGCCAAATGGTACTCCATCTGGCGGATTTGGAGGCGCATAATAATGATTTAAAAAATTTGTGTTTAATGAAGTGACATTAAAGTCAAATTTATACCGGTTATTTATAATTACATTGCGAGTGAAATAATAGGCCTTAAAACGATATATACCAGACTAAGTCATGCATACACAAAACTAATAATAAGATATAAATTGAAAACGTTCAAAGAGAACATTAATAATGAGTAAAATGTCTTTTTTCGGCATCCTGACAACCTCGATGTCAATACATTATCCAGGAGTCTTTATGTTAGGGTCGTTTTAGGGTGATCTCAAGAATTTCAGCACAATCTCAAACCGAAGGTTATGCGCCGCCAAATGGTACTCCATCTGGCGGCGCATATTAATGATTTAAAAAAGCGTGTTTAATGAAGTGACATTAGATTCAAATTTATATGCGTTATACACAATTACATTACGAGTAAAATAATAGGCCTTAAAGCAATATGTACCATGCTAAGTCATGCATACACAAATGAATACTGTGAATGAAATTCAAAACGGTAAAAATCGAAAAAAGTCAAATTTGAAGGCTTTCGAGGACTTGTTTCGAAAAATATTTGGGACAAACCGCCTACGGCAGTTTTCCAATGGATGAATCCCGAAAAAATATACGATTTGAAAAAAACGGTGACTAAATCGGAGCTACGAGTCAAAAGATACGATAGATAGAACATTTTGGTCAAAGACACAAAACAACAAGCACCACGAACAGTCGGTTGTGTTTGGTGTGTGGTGCGATTTTGCGAGGAAAGATGTCTTTTTCGGAATCTAGACGACCTCGAATGGTAAGCACGTTCTACGAGTCTTGCTCGTTTGGTCTTTTTAGGGTGTGTTGGTTAAGAATTCAATTATTATATTCAAAAGTTAATCACTTTGTTTTGATGATGACATAAAAGAGATAAGTGCTTAATCATATGTAAGACGACATGAGTTCATAAGCCTACACTATCTCTAGCAAAAGACCAATACATAAATAATTAACTTGGTAAAACTGCTATGCGGTTGCACCGTGGTCGACCGCGGATCTGACCGTAGATGTCCTGTTCCAACGGCTGCACCATTTTACAAAACTGTTGATCTACGGTCAACCTCACGGCCGACCGTGGATCGACCGCAATTTTCACTGTAACCAAATTCAACCACTTTGAGTTAGACCACTTTGAGGCATCTATAATTTACAAAACCTTTTTAAACATACTTATAATAGTTGCCTTCTTTGATTTCAAAAGAGTTTTGAACCAAAAGATATTAATCTTGAGTAATCACACCTAATGACACCTTAATGACAATTTAACTTGAAATAAGATTAAACACACAAGTGTTATATCTTTTTATACTATTAAATAATGCCATTTAAACCTACTAATAATGGTCATTAAAGTCCCAATTAAAGAGGTGCTCTCCCATTAGTTTTAAGTATCATTATATCTATGTAAATGTAATTAGTTCAAGCTAGTCAAGGTTGTAACAAGGATCATTAAGTTCCAACTAGATTCAAACTAGTTCATTTGAGACGTAACAATGTTCCAAAGAGCAAGATACTCCCATCAAAGAAAAGACAAGTTGGTGAAGATATGTGTATGAGGTTTGGAATGTAGTGATGTATCTTTGTGATTAGTGCAACTAGTCAAAGTGTTCTCAAACTAGTTCAATGGAGTTGTAACAAGGTTCCAATGGGCAAGATACTTCCATCAAAGATGAAGACAAGGGTTTAAAGATTTGGAGAATGAAGTTTGGATGCTAGTGGTTTGCCAAGGGACAAAAATCTGCATTTACCTTTTAAGGAAATCAATGACAATGGTCAAGGACATTGGACTTTCCTCTTTAGCTAGTACATGTCAACCTCCATGCATTTGTCCAAGATTAAAGGGGTAATGGAGTTAACTTCTAGGTGTATTAAGCATATTTTGAAGGCTCTATATTAGGTAAAGAAGCCAAAAATTCAAAGAAAAAGGAGCTCCAACGGATATGTTGAAATGCTGACAGAAGTTGTACAGCTTCTTGCAAGGTCGACTGTGGTTCGACCGCAATTTTGTCTGTCAATATTTTCTTGGAATATAAATACACGACTTTGCCAAACTAGATGAACACCTCTTTCCAACATTCTTTCAAAGTCATATCGACTAATCTCCCAAGCCTCAAGCACACATCTATGGAGAGATTATAAGAGAGAAAGAGAGATTCTACTTACACTAAGTAGAATTGAATTGTAAACTTTATGCTTATCATTTGTATCTTTAAGTTTACTTTGTAAGACACTTCCTTAGGGGGTTAAGGAAGTTAGATAGTTCTTATGATAGGAAACACAATCTTGCTTAATGATTCAACTTCCTTAAAGGGATCTAGGAAGTTGATCAATTCCATTGGGAATTAAGTTGGTGTGACATATTGAAGAACTATGAATATTTGTAAGCTGGGCTATAAGTTTACTTGTAAGCTATCTTCTTAAAGGGATCTAGAAGGTAGTTGTGATTTCACTAGGCTAGAGCATTAGGATCTTGTGGTAAGAGCATTTGGTGTTTGTGAATTCTTCAAAGGGACGCAAGGGTTCATAAGTAGCGGCTTATCAAGGAGCTAGTGTTGTATCTGGACACTCCACCGGGTTTGGGGTATCATAGTGAAAAAAAGTCTCAATTCGTAGAATTGGGAAGTGGATTAAGGTGGATTAGTTAACATCTACCCGAACCACTATAAATCCTTGTGTTTGGCACTTACATTCTTTACATACTTGTATTAACAAACACAAACGCTTCCACACTTAAAACTTATGTTTTCATCGTTAAAGATTTCGAAAAAGTTTTAAGAAACACTAAGTAACTATTCACCCCCCTCTAGTTACTTACAATTGGTATCAGAGCGGTTGCTCTAATCTTTGCTCAAAAAATATTTTTGTCATGTCGAAAAACTATTTTGTGCAAAAACCCGTGTCAAAGATCTTGGAACTAAGCTCTACTTGTTTAGAGAAGGCAAAAGAGATTTTGGATAAGTTAGTCTTGAATCGTGATGAAAATTTTCATATGAGAAGCAAATTCAAGACACTCGTGTGATGTGGAGTCAAGGATCGAACCCAAATTCTCAAACTTACATCCATTACTTTGAGGAAAAATACCACCATTCACATGGTGAGGTAAGTTTGCTTGTTTTTAGTCTTTTTAATATTTGTGTATTCTAAATGTTTTGATAATTAACAAAACTATGATTGATAAAGAAAAGTTTGAACGAAGAAACATTTTTTTTAATAAACAAAGTTAATGTTTGAAAATTAAAGTATGTAAAGAAAAATGTGAGGTTGGGTTAAAATCACAACTATAGTGTACATAATAGAAGCACCTTGAAATTTGGCATGAAACTTAGGTCAATGCAATGTATGTGATAATTGAAATTACTTGTACCTTGAATCCTTGCATGAAAAATGACATGGGTGATTACTTGATGTATGCTTGATTAATTAATCTTACGTGCTAGAATATGTAGGTTGTCACACATCTTAGAGCCTTAAGTGATAGATATAATATCTAAGATTAAACTCTAATTATCTTAATAAGCATTCTCGAAACCCATATAATCAAACAAAAGGTTACTTAGGGGTAATAATAATTTGAAACTAGAATCACTAGCTTATGACTATTTTGAACAAGAAAAAGAATTACCTTTCTTCAAAAGTGACAAAAAAGCGGTGATATAGTAAAAGCAATTTTTAAAGATACCAAATGAAAGACACCTTGAGTGAACCTATCACAAGCTTTTCGAAAACACACTTGATAAAACTTAACATAATGTCAAACCTGAAGGCGGTCGAACCTACGGTCGACCGTGGATCGACCGCATAGGCTCTGATCAAAATGTGCTTTCGCAATTTTATGATCGGCCGTGGTTTGACACTTTTAGATGTTAAATCATTTTAAAATGATTACAATATTGGTTTTACATTGTTTATTGGTAAGACTAAAACATTTGCTAATGTGAAGCTAATTATCGTCATTAAATGACACTCATTTAAAAGGTTAAGTTTTCAACCCATAAGTGTTAGTGACTTTTAAACAACTATAAGTGTACAAGATCAATTATTCTCAATCAAGACATGAAATTGGATTGTCTAAATTTAATATATAAACATGTCTAAAAGAACAATAGTCTACTCTTTGAGAAAGGTAGAAATATGAGTTATCATGAGAATATTTGATGCTAACAATCTCGGACCCAACAAACATTGGGTACCATGTTTTGTGTCTCTAACAAGTTGTAGGTTTTGTGGAAGATGATATTGTCACAAGCACTCAAAACACATATCCATGATAAATATGTCACACCAAGTACAAAGAACATGATGATGGTGACGTAATATTGGATGGACATATTTAAGGAATAATCATCGGTGGAGGTAACTTTACTTACAAATGAGATAGTCTTAAAAGTGTGCTATTTGATCTCTATAAGTGTTTAATATGAAAATATCTTAACATGCTAGTTAAAGTCATATTTTATTTAAGAAAACATGTTACAATTAGGTAGAACGTCTTATATGCTTATGGGCTCTAGTTATTGAGTTAACAGCAAACGTCGATTTATTGGTGACTTGACTGACTCTTAAAGCCTAAATTAAATTTCAGGCAGGATTTAAAACCCATGGAAATTTGATTTTACCATTTTCATGGCGTCTCAATTTTATTTTTTATTTTATTTTATTTTTTATAAAACTTTTTCCTACTTATTGGCCGGAGGTCCACTCGGAAGCAATCTCTCTATCCGTCGAATAGATAGAGAGGGATGATTTTCTCTACTTTTGAGAGTGTTTTCACTCTAGGTGGAGAAATGACTTGACTTAATTCTCGGATAGGGGAAGGACTGTCTACATCTCACCTCCCCCATACACCACTTATGTGGTATTGGGTTTTGTTGTTGTTGTTGTTGTTGTTCTTGTTGTTGTTGTTGTTGTTGTTGTTGTCTTATATGCTTACAAGTGAAATTGGTGAAAAGATAAAAATATGTCAACATATGATTTTCAATTTGATGGCATAAAAGATTAGATTACACGACCATGAAACTAATCATTAGAGATCTACCTAAAAGTAATATATGATGATCACTAAGTGAGCCAACGTATTAAAAAGATCATCCTTAACAAAGTAAATATTTGAGAAACGATGATGACTAAGAAAGGATAAATGACAAGATCATAAAATGAATCATAACAAACAAATCTTAGGAGACATCGATAGGAGACAAATTAGATCTTAAGTGTGTTGTATAAATTCTCCATTTTCTAGGTATAGTATAGATTTCCAAAGTTCAACTTTGTAGTCTTACTAAATGGGTTGTATATGATTTCTATCATCTATGCTTAATGAGGTACATTTTTGATGATAGAACTCATACTAGGCTAACACTTAAAAGATATTATTCGTGTATAAATTACTAGAGTAGTAGTCATTGATAAAAATTGTTAGCTAAATGCATAAGCGTTTATTGAGTTGTTGAAGTATTTAAAACACACTTAGACATATTAGGATGAATAAGGTTAGAAAACTTTAAGAATGATTCGTGCTCTTAAATTCTAAACTAGGATTAGGTTTGTGTCAAACGAACACCTAGAACAAATGAGTTAAAAGAAAAGTTTCTCCAACCTTTTATACGTCAAAGATTTAGATAATCTTACCCCACACAAATGTTTATTTAAACTATTTGTCTTGAGTCTTAAACTTACACGCAATGAGATTAATGAAAGAATGATGAGTGTTCTAAAAGCCTTACTCAACTCACGAATCAAAGTAACTCTAAGATAGCACTCTTATAAATCAACCTAATGAATACATTTAAAGTTTTGGTATGATAAGTGCTAAGGTATTAGATACACCTATGGAAATTAATGCTAGATTTTCACTCAAAGATGTAGGTTTGACTCCAAAGATAGGTACGTCTCTAGGATACTCTTTAAAAACCAAAACCTAACTAGTTCTAAATAGACGTCCAAGTAGCTTTAAGGATTAATCAAACATACATGAAAAGGTTATATCTTTGCATCTTGAAAATATTGATAGACTTAGGGCATACTTGCTTGATCATGTGTGTGAAATGGTAAAAGTTAGCAATACATTATTTGCTAAAAAGCATGAGAATAAAATGTTAATGACTTGGTTATTGATCCAATTAACCATTTTCCTTGTGACAAGTTCTTTGAACTCATGGATGATAAGTTTGAAATATACTTGATAGAGAAACTTGAATGCTTTATGGTATGCTTTACACTCTAGGCTTAACTCTAGGCTTCCGCTCATTATACACTAGGTGTAAACTGTATAATCTTTATCTCTTATACATGCCATATTTGTATGCTTATTTGTTTGTATATGTGCAAATCTACTTGTCATACTCGCATGCTCATATGATCTTCATGCTTGACAACTTGAGTTATCTATTTTGAACCAATGTTGGTTAAAATCACCTTGTTAGTTGTTATACTACACACTGTAGGCTCATTAACTTGCTAATTGAATCTTATTTGTGAGGGCATTGTGCTTAATATTTGCTACATCTAACATGCCATATATTTTTCATCATGTTTATGTACTTACATGCTTATGATTTATTAACATGTTGAAAAATTATGCATGGATGTTTTTATACTCACGATCCAATATAACATTCCAAATTGTTAACCATGATACATCGAAAATTTTAGCTAGTCAACATTATACGTAGTCAAGTTAACATATCTATACATGATGATAATTCTCTTAAATCATATTTGTTGAGTGCTAAATAATACTTTGATATTAGCTAGCTTACCATGAGTTATGTGATTGCTTGTTACGTTATATCATTTAGGTGCAATTTTGAGCTATATTTGAATAAATGACTAAATAAGTAGTGACTTAACATAAATAATGTTGATCGTAGTTTACAAGTCAAATACATACTTGATCTAGTTATTTTGTTTATGTATTTTCTCATCAATATTCATACTATGGAACATGTGTATATTTGACTATCATGATTACTTACTTGTTATGCATGATTGCTACTCACTTGTAGTATGAATTTTAATTGAGCCTACTATGCATGACTGCTTGTTTTGATGTGACATGTGCTTACTATGATGAATATTATTCTTGAATCCTATTCATGCATATATTTCTAACAATACATGCGAGACTTCAACACATTGTTATGTTCATCACCCATGCAAAGGAAAGTCCCGATATGTCACACTTTTGAGCTGTTAAAAGGATCTTTAGAGAAATCTAAAGGGTTCTATGCATCATGAATATCATGTGCCTTGGAGATTCGGATGATGGTGGATCACTACTGTTTAGAAGAGTGGTGTATGTGCATTAGTTGGTTTATGCATAACCTCTTGGCTCTCAATGGAACAAACACCTGTAGCTCTCTCTACTACCAAAGTTGAGTATGTAGCGATTGGAAGATCACGTGCTCACGACTTATGGATGAAACAAACTTTTCTCGATTAATATACCACCTCTTCCGAAACTCATATATGTGTGCATTCTCGTGCTAAAATTGGACAAGTCAACCTAATAAGTGATTATTTGAACACCAATTTAGCTTTGATCATTACATGATAAGTGAAATATTAACATGCTCTATATGTTTAGGTTATACATATGTTCATCACTAAGTATACAAAGAGATATGCTCTTAGTTAAATAACCTGAAACTTAGTGTATGATTTTTCAATGATAACGTTTAGACTTATCATATATGTGTTATTAAGCACTATCACTTGACATGCTTCGACCAGTATGCTCATTATGTTGAATAGAGGTGCCTCATGCATGTTTTAAACTTACATGTAAATTAGATCGTTATGCATGATTACGTATATTAGCTTCAACATACCACTCTTACTTGTATTCTTACAATATGTATTCAACATGATATGCTTATATTATGTGCAATATGCTTAACATGCTATGCTAATGATACGTGCCATATGTATGCCATGCTTATCTCTTTACATGATTATTGAAACTACTATGATAGTATCTATAGTGTTGCATGATATGATTACGTGTGATGCTCTTACTTGTTTTCCATGCTATGTTATGCTTGTGTTTTAACATGCTTGTTTGAACTTACTTTCATGCTCTAGCATCTAAGCTTATAAATATGATTGTTATGCATGATTGTTTGCTTGACAATTGATCTAATGTATATTAGCTTTTGCATGCTACTCTCACTTATGTTTTCACATTGTGCTATGTGTAAAATGTATACCATGCTATGCTATATGGTTCTACATGCTTTCTTAAACCTACTTGCTTTTATACATGCCTGAAATTGGTAGAACTAGTGGAGTAATGTTGGTACTTAATGATAATGTTGCATGATATACTAAGGCTTCTGCTCACTACATGTTATATCACACATTCATGCTATACAATTAATTAACTCTGATATGTGGTGGTTCATACGCATCTTTGATCTTACATGCTCTCTAACGATCACATATATTGGTCAAAGTGCTCGCTCCACTATCTTAGTTATGCATGATGCACAATGATTCTTATGCTTGCTATATACTATTATATGTGTGCACTAACCCTTGATTGAAGGTTTATCTAGCTCGTTGAGTTCATATCACTCCTTACTTGATCTTATGAATGTGTATGTTTTAAGGGGGAGCCATAAGATCTTCTACTATGTATGATTCAAAGGGGAGCATAACTCTAGGGCGCACTTAGTTCTAGGGGAGCTAACCTTTTTGCTTCGACAAAAGGGGGAGAAAGTGTATGGTAAGTGATGTTAACACTTATGTCAGCTTACATAACTAAACACTTACTCATATGTTTGTCATCATCAAAAAGGGGGAGAATGTTGGTTAAGAATTGAATTATTATATTCAAAAGTTAATCACTTTGTTTTGATGATGACATAAAAGAGATAAGTGCTTAATCATATGTAAGACGACATGAGTTCATAAGCCTACACTATCTCTAGCAAAAGACCAATACATAAATAATTAACTTGCTAAAACTGCTATACGGCTGCACCACGGTCGACCTCGGATCTGACCGTAGATGTCCTGTTCCAATGGCTGCACCATTTTACAAAACTGTTGATCTACGGTCAACCTCACGGCCGACCGTGGATCGACCACAATTTTCACTGTAATCAAATTCAACCACTTTGAGTTAGAACAGTTTGAGGCATCTATAATTTACAAAACCTTTTTAAACATACTTATAATAGTTGCCTTCTTTGATTTCAAAAGAGTTTTGAACCAAAAGATATTAATCTTGAGAAATCACACCTAATGACACCTTAATGACAATTTAACTTGAAATAAGATTAAACACACAAGTGTTATATCTTTTTATACTATTACATAATGTCATTTAAACATACTAATAATGGTCATTAAAGTCCCAATTAAAGAGGTGCTCTCCCATTAGTTTTAAGTACCATTGTATCTATGTAAATGTAATTAGTTCAAGCTAGTCAAGGTTGTAACAAGGATCATTAAGTTCCAACTAGATTCAAACTAGTTCATTTGAGATGTAACAATGTTCCAAAGAGCAAGATACTTCCATCAAAGAAAAGACAAGTTGGTGAAGACATGTGTATGAGGTTTGGAATGTAGTGATGTATCTTTGTGATTAGTGCAACTAGTCAAAGTGTTCTCAAACTAGTTCAATGGAGTTGTAACAAGGTTCCAATGGGCAAGATACTTCCATCAAAGATGAAGACTAGGGTTTAAAGATTTGGGAAATCAATTTTGGATGCTAGTGGTTTGCCAAGGGACAAAAATCTGCATTTACCTTTTAAGGAAATTAATGACAATGGTCAAGGACAATGGACTTTCCTCTTTAGCTAGCACATGTCAACCTCCATACATATGTCCAAGATCAAAGGGGTAATGGAGTTAACTTCTAGGTGTATTAAGCATATTTTGAAGGCTCTATATTAGGTAAAGAAGCTAAAAATTCAAAGAAAAAGGAGCTCCAACGGATATGTTGAAATGCTGATAGAAGTTGTACGGCTGCCTGTAAGGTCGACCGTGGTTCGACCGCAGTTTTGTCTGTCAATATTTTCTTGGAATATAAATACACCACTTTGCCAAACTAGAAGACCACATCTTTCCAACATTCTTTCAAAGTCATATCAACTAATCTCCCAAGCCTCAAGCACACATCTATGGAGAGATTATAAGAGAGAAAGAGAGATTCTACTTACACTAAGTAGAATTGAAATGTAAACTTTATGCTTATCATTTGTATCTTTAAGTTTACTTTGTAAGACACTTCCTTAGGGGGTTAAGGAAGTTAGATAGTTCTTATGATAGGAAACACCATCTTGCTTAATGATTCAACTTCCTTAAAGAGATCTAGGAAGTTGATCAATTCCTTTGGGAATTAAGTTGGTGTGACCTATTGAAGAACTATGAGTGATTGTAAGCTTAGCTATAAGTTTACTTGTAAGCTATATTCTTAAAGGGATCTAGAAGGTAGTTGTAATTTCACTAGGCTAGAGCATTAGGATCTTGTGGTAAGAGTATTTGGTCTTTGTGAATTCTTCAAAGGGACGCAAGGGTTCATAAGTAGCGGCTTATCGAGGAGCTAGTGTTGTATCCGAACACTCCACCGGGTTTGGGGTATCATAGTGAAGAAAAGTCTCAATGCGTAGAATTACGGAGTGGATTAAGGTGGATTAGTTAACATCCACCCGAACCACTATAAATCCTTGTGTTTGGTCAGTTACATTCTTTACATACTTGTATTAACAAATACAAACGCTTCCACACTTAAAACTTATGTTTCATCGTTAAAGATTTCGAAAAAGTTTTAAGAAACCACTAAGTAACTATTCACCCCCCTAGTTACTTACAGGGTGATCTTGAGAATTTCAGCACAATCTGAAACCGAAGGTTATGTGCCGCCAAATGGTACTCCATCTGGCGGTGCATATTAATGATTTAAAAAAGCGTGTTTAATGAAGTTACATTAGATTCAAATTTATATGCGTTATACATAATAACATTGTGAGTAAAATAGTAGGCCTTAAAATAATATGTACCATGCTAAGTCATGCATACACAAATGAATAATATGAATGAAATTCAAAACGGTCAAAATCAAAAAAAGACAAATTTGAAGGCTTTCGAGGTCTCGTTTCGAGAAATATTTGTGACAAACTGCCTACGGTAGTTTTACAACGGATAGATCCCGAAATAATACACGATTTGAAAAAAACAGTGACTAAATCGAAGCTACGAGTCAAAGGTTATGATAGATCGAACATTTTGGCCAAAGACAATAAACCCCAAGCACCACGAACCGTCGGTGGTGTTTGGTGCGAGTTGTAATTTTGCGAGAAAAGATGTCTTTTTGGGAATCTAGACGACTTTGAATGGCAAGCACGTTCAGAGAGTGTTGCTCGTTCGTCCGTTTTAGGGTGATCTTGAGAATTTCAGCACAATCTGAAACCGAAGGTTATGCGCCGCCAAATGGTACTCCATCTAGTGGCGCATAATAATGATTTAAAAAAAATGTGTTTAATGAAGTGACATTAGATTTAAATTTATACCGGTTATACATAATTACATTGCGAGTGAAATAATAGGCCTTAAAACGATATATACCATGCTAAGTCATGCATACACAAAACAAATAATAAGATATAAATTGAAAACGTTCAAAGAGAACATTAATAATGAGTAAAATGTCTTTTTTCAGCATCCTGACGACCTCGTTGTCAAGACACTATCCAGGAGTCTTGATGTTAGGGTTGTTTTAGGGTGATCTCGAGAATTTCAGCACAATCTGAAATCGAAGGTTATGCGCCGCCAAATGGTACTCCATCTGGCGGCGCATATTAATAATTTAAAAAAGCGTGTTTAATGAAGTAACATTAGAGTCAAATTTATATGTGTTATACATAATTACATTGCAAATAAAATAATAGGCCTTAAAATAATATGTACCATGCTAAGTCATGCATACACAAATGAATAATATGAATGAAATTCAAAACGGTCAAAATCGAAAAAAGGCAAATTTGAAGGCTTTAGAGGTCTCGTTTCGAAAAATATTTGGGAGAAACCTACTACAGAAGTTTACCAACGGATAGATCCCAAAAAAATATACGATTTGAAAAAAACGGTGACTAAATCGGAGCTATGAGTCAAAAGATACGATAGATAGAACATTTTGGCCAAAGACACAAACCAACAAGCACCACGAACAGTCGGTGGTGTTTGGTGTTTGGTGCGATTTTGCGAGGAAATGTGTCTTTTTCGGAATCTAGACAACCTCGAATGGTAAGAACATTCAGAGAGTCTTGCTTGTTTGACCATTTTAGGGTGATCTTGAGAATTTCAACACAATCTTAAACCGAAGGTTATGCGCCACCAAATGGTACTCCATCTGGCGGCGCATATTAATGATTTAAAAAAGTGTGTTTAATGAAGTAACATTAGATTCAAATTTATATGCGTTATACATAATAACACTGCAAGTAAAATAATAGGCTTTAAAACAATATGTACCATGCTAAGTCATGCATACACAAATGAATAATATGAATGGAATTCAAAACGGTTAAAATCAAAAAAAGGCAAATATGAAGGCTTTTGACGTCTCGTTTCGAAAAATATTTGGGACAAACCGCCTACGGCATTTGGCAATGGATAGATCCCGAAAAAAACACGATTTGAAAAAAAACGGTGACTAAATTGGAGCTATGAGTCAAAAGATATGATAGATCGAACATTTTGGCCAAAGACAATAAACCCCAAGCACCACGAACCGTCGGTGGTGTTTGGTGCGTGGTGCGATTTTGTGAGGAAAGATGTCTTTTTCAAAATCTAGACTACTTCGAATGGCAAGCATGTTCAGTGAGTCTTACTCGTTCGTCCGTTTTAGGGTGATCTTGAGAATTTCAGCACAATCTGAAACCGAAGGTTATGCGCCGCCAAATGGTACTCCATCTGGCGGCGCATAATAATGATTTAAAAAAACGTGTTTAATGAAGTGATATTAGATTCAAATGACCGGTTATACATAATTACATTGCGAGTGAAATAATAGGCCTTAAAATGATATATACCATACTAAGTCATGCATACACAAAACTAATAATAAGATATAAATTGAAAACGTTCAAAGAGAACATTAATAATGAGTAAAATGTCTTTTTTCGGCATCCTGACGACCTCGATGTCAAGACACTATCCATGAGTCTTGATGTTAGGGTCGTTTTAGGGTAATATCGAGAATTTCAGCACAATCTGAAATCGAAGGTTATGCGCCGCCAAATGGTACTCCTTCTGGCGGCGCATATTAATGATTTAAAAAGCGTGTTTATTGAAGTGACTTTAGATTCAAATTTATATGCATTATACATAATTACATTGCGAGTAAAATAATAGGCCTTAAAACAATATGTACCATGCTAAGTCATGCATACACAAAAGGAATAATATGAATGAAATTCAAAACGGTCAAAATCGAAAAAGGCAAATTTGAAGGCTTTCGAGGTCTCTTTTCGAAAAATATTTCGGACAAACAGCCTACTGCAGTTCGCCAACGGATAGATCCAGAAAAATACATGATTTGAAAAAAACGGTGACTAAATCGGAGCTATGAGTCAAAAGATACGATAGATCGAACATTTTGGCCAAAGTCACAAAACACCAATCACCACGAACAGTCGGTGGTGTTTGGTGCGTGGTGCAATTTTGCGAGGAAAGATGTCTTTTTTAGAATCTAGATGACCTCGAATGGAAAGCACGTTCAGAGAGTCTTTCTCGTTCGGCCGTTTTAGGGTGATCTTGAGAATTTCAGCACAATCTGAAACCGAAGGTTATGCGCCGCCAAATGGTACCCCATCTGGCGGCGCATAATACTGATTTAAAAAAGCGTGTTTAATGAAGTGACATTAGATTTAAATTTATACCGGTTATACATAATTACATTGCGAATGAAATAATAGGCCTTAAAACGATATATACCATGCTAAGTCATGCATACACAAAACTAATAATAAGATATAAATTGAAAACATTCAAAGAGAACATTAATAATGAGTAAAATGTCTATTTTCAGCATCCTGAAGACCTCGATGTCAAGACACTATCTAGGAGTCTTGATATTAGGGTCGTTTTAGGTTGATCTCAAGAATTTTAGCACAACCTGAAACCGAAGGTTATGCGCCGCCAAATGCTACTCCATTTGGCGACGCATATTAATGATTTAAAAAAAGCGTGTTTAATGAAGTGACATTAGTTTCAAATTTATATGCGTTATACATAATTACATTGCGAGTAAAATAATAGGCCTTAAAATAATATGTACCATGCTAAGTCATGCATACACAAAAGGAATAATATGAATGAATTTCAAAACAGTCAAAATCGAAAAAAGGCAAATTTGAAGGATTTCGAGGTCTTGTTTCGAAAAACATTTGGAACAAACTGCCAACGGGAGTTTTCCAACGGATAGATCCCGAAAAAATATACGATTTGAAAAAAAACGATGACTAAATCGGAGCTACGAGTCAAAAGATACGATAGATAGAACATTTTGGCCAAAGACACAAAACACCAAGCACCACGAACAGTCGGTGGTGTTTGGTGCGTGGTGCAATTTTGCGAGGAAAGATGTCTCTTTTGGAATCTAGAAGATTTCGAATGTCAAGCACATTCAGAGAGTCTTGCTCGTTCGTCCGTTTTAGGGTGATCTTGAGAAATTCGGCACAATATGAAATCGAAGGTTAAGCGCCGCCAAATGGTACTCCATCTGGCGGCGTATACTAATGATTTAAAAAAACGTGTTTAATGAAGTGACATTAGATTCAAATTTATACCAGCTATACATAATTACATTGCGATTGAAATAACAGGCCTTAAAACGATATATACCATGCTAAGTCATGCATACACAAAATTAATAATAAGATATAAATAGAAAACGTTCAAAGAGAAAATTAAAAATGAGTAAAATGTCTTTTATTGGCATTCTGATGACCTCGATGTCAAGACACTATCCAGGATTCATGATGTTAGGGTCTTTTTAGGGTGATCTCGAGAATTTCAGCACAATCTGAAATCGAAGGTTATGCGCCGCCAAATGGTACTCCATCTGGCGGCACATACTAATGATTTAAAAAAGCGTGTTTAATGAAGTGACATTTGATTCAAATTTATATGTGTTATACCTAATTACATTGCGAGTGAAATAATAGGCCTTAAAACAATATGTAACATGTTAAGTCATGCATACACAAAAGGAATAATATGAATGAAATACAAAATGGTCAAAATCGAAAAAATTCAAATTTAAAGGCTTTCGAGGTCTCATTTTGAAAAATATTTGAGATAAACCGCCTACGGCTGTTTTCCAACTGATAGATCCCGAAAAAATATACGATTTGAAAAAAACGGTGACTAAATCGGAGCTACGAGTCAAAAGATACGATAGATAGAACATTTTGGCCAAAGACACAAAACACCAAGCACCACGAACAGTCGGTGGTGTTTGGTGTGTGGTGCAATTTTGCGAGAAAAGATGTCTTTTTCGGAATCTAGACGATTTAGAATGGCAAGCACGTTCAGAGAGTCTTGCTCGTTCGTCCGTTTTAGGGTGATCTTGAGAAATTCGGCACAATCTCAAAACCGAAGGTTATGCGCCGCCAAATGGTACTCCATCTGGCGGCGCATACTAATGATTTAAAAAAACGTGTTTAATGAAGTGACATTAGATTCAAATTTATACCGGTTATACATAATTACATTGCGATTGAAATAACAGGCCTTAAAACGATATATACCATGCTAAGTCATGCATACACAAAACTAATAATAAGATATAAATAGAAAACGTTCAAATAGAAAATTAAAAATGAGTAAAATGTCTTTTATTGGCATCCTGACGACCTCGATATCAAGACACTATTCAGGAGTCATGATGTTAGGGTCTTTTAAGGGTGATCTCGAGAATTTCAGCACAATCTGAAACCGAAGGTTATGCGCCGCAGAATGGTACTCCATCTGGCGGCACATACTAATGATTTAAAAAAGCGTGTTTAATGAAGTGACATTTGATTCAAATTTATATGCGTTATACCTAATTACATTGCGAGTGAAATAATAGGCCTTAAAACAATATGTAACATGCTAAGTCATGCATACACAAAAGGAATAATATGAATGAAATTCAAAATGATCAAAATCGAAAAAATTCAAATTTGAAGGCTTTCGAGGTCTCATTTCGAAAAATATTTGGGATAAACCGCCTACGGCTGTTTTCCAACTGATAGATCCCGAAAAAATATACGATTTGAAAAAAACGGTGACTAAATCGGAGCTACGAGTCAAAAGTTATGATAGATAGAACATTTTGGCCAAAGACACAAAATAACAAGCACCACGAACAGTCGGTGGTGTTTGGTGTGTGGTGCGATTTTGCGAGAAAAGATGTCTTTTTGTAACACCCCGTTTTTCAGTTACGTGTTTTTTTAGACGTCATTCGAATTACGAGGAGTGTAAGCGTATATTTGGATCTCAAATAAATTTGAGTTGGTGTTCCAAAACCTTACCATTGGATAGGAAATCTCATTACATTTCCAACGATATTTGATTCATCGAAAACGGAGTTACGGTTTGAAAGTTACGACCTCCAAATGGCCTGACGGGCCAGCTGTGATATTTTAATATTTTTAAAGGGTATATTTTGGGGTGTTTTGGTCTTTTCACTTTGGGGTCGGTCTAAGATCATCAAAACTGATCCAAGGCTCTTTCAGGCCTCATTTTCACCCACACAAACACTCCCATCTTATTTAGAGAGAGAGAGGGTGAGTTTTAGAGAGAGAAAGCTTCGATTGGAGAAGACGAAGCTTGAATCGGGTGAAGGTTCGAGTGTTAAAGTTGTTCCTTGCATTCTTAGCTACGTTGTGGTAGTGATGGTAAGTTCTAACTTCGAAATTCATCTTTATGATTTGATATTCAAATTAGGGTTTTGAGCTTTTTAGTTGTAAAACCCATTTAGATGATGAAGTGGGTTTATGGAAACTAATTATTTTTTATACATGGCGGGTTTTGGGTTGATTGACGTTTTGGGAACGATTAGGCTTTGGTTTTGGGTGTAACCACTTAGTTTAGTAATTTTGAAAGTGTTGGAACCCTTTTGGGTGTATTTGGGTTGACTAATTTTGAATTGGGTCAAAATTAGGATTTATGTGTCAAATTGGGTAAGTTAAGGGTTTAACACTTGTTTTTTTGGTTTAACTGGTGTATTAGGGCCATTTTCACTTGTGTTAGTGATTAATGATTAGTTTGGGCATTTTTATGACTTTGGTCAAAATGGGTAAATTGAATTGGGTCAAACTAGATGTTGACACTAGTTTTGGTCAAAGGAATGTTAAACACTTTTGTTAAGTGTTAAATGACGTTTTTGAATGAAAGTAATCGCGGGAAGTGTTTTTGGGTTAAAATGACATTTTAACAAAAGTCAAACGTGGTCAAAAGCCATATGGGTCAATATTGCACGTGTTGGGGGTTTTTGGTGTAACTGGCGTTTGAAATGATTACTACCTAAGTAGTAATTTAGTGTTAAGACCTAAGTTTGATCTAATTGGTGTAAAGTATGATTTGGATTAAATTGTACTTTGTTGTGTTGGTCGGAATTACCACCCGTAGTGGTAATTGGTGAAGTCCACTTTAGGTGTCTAAATGGGCGGATTGTGGAGGTAGGTATAAACCCTTAGTTAAGGGTGTTGGCGTCGAATTCTCTTGTAGAAATTGTATGTTGATTATGTGTATACCTATATGTGTATTATAGGTAAAGGTTTGCTCGGTTGCGTGTGGTGGAGATTTCTCGCATGGTTTGTAATGCTCGAGTTCACGAGGTGAGTGGAATAATTATATGCGTAGGTATATAATGTATTTATTTGTTATAGCATGAGATGTGTAGTGTCGATGTGCTAAGACACCACATTTCACGTGACGAGTGAAGTGTCAATGTGATGAGATGTGTAGTGTCGATGTGCTAAGACACCACATTTCACGTGACGAGTGAAGTGTCGATGTGCTAAGACACCACTCAAAGTAAAGTAATGGATGAAGTGTCAACGTGTTAAGACGCCATTCGGGGTGAAGTATCGACGTGTTAAGATGCCACCCCAAGTAAGACGAAGAGTGAAGTGTCGACGTGTTAAGACACCACTCGAAGTGAAGTATCGACGTGTTAAGATGCCACTCCAAGGACTATCACGGGTGAAGTGTCGACGTGTTAAGACGTCACCCGGGGTGAAGCATCGACGTGTTAAGATGCCACCCGTGGGATTAGTGTACGACGTGGTAAGTACTCTAATGGTTGTTATGAACACCGATGGGAAATTTGAGTACCATCCCTTGTACGATTGGTTAACCATGGTTATGTGTCGTAGTGTAGCATATTATTGAAATGTCCCGTTCATATTAATTATAAATGTTTCATATTAATTGGTTTCGTTGCGAGGTTTTGACCTCTATATGAGACGTTTTTCAAAGACTGCATTCGTTTTTAAAACAAACCATAACCTTTATTTTATCGATAAAGGTTTAAAATATTACGAAGATTATCAAATAATGATAATCTAAAATATAGCGTTTTCAATCGACCATTACATAATGGTTTACAATAATATTACACAATAACTTAAGTCTTCGAATGCAGTTTTTAGACAATATTATACATGTGACGACCCGGCAATTTTCGACCAAATTTAAACTTAATTCTTATATGATTCCGACACGATAAGCAAAGTCTGTAAAGTTGAGTCTAAAAAAAAAACTTTGAACTGTTTTGTAAATTCAATTGACCTTCGACCATTCTCGATGATTCACGAACAACTATATGTAAATAGATACATATACATTAATTTGAAATATTATTTGAAATAATATATGATTTAATTGTTGAAAATAAATATGAAAAATAATATGCGATGTAATAAAAACTATTATTATAAATATATAGATATATATTTATATATATAAATATGTATATAAATATTACTTGTAAATATATAAATTATATTAAATTCAATGGTTTAAAGATATATAATATATTTATTTAGTAGTTAAACTTGCTATTTAAAACTGTTTATATATAGAAAGAGAATATATTAAAAATAATTGATTTTGAGCCTAATTAGTAAACGTCAGTAGCACTCGGTTGACGATTCGTTAGTTTTAATATAGATATAACCCATGTTCATGAAGATTTAAAATAAAAGTTGAACTGTAAATTGATTACGAAGATTTTAGATTTGTTAAAAATATTTTTATCTTTTTTAGTTTAAATATTAGTACTCCGTACATATTAATTGGAACATAAAATAAATAATTATCGAACCTTTTTGAGCAGGTTTCAAACAGTTAATGAGTGAAATAATTAAATATATTTAATCTAAAAATTTGGGATTTTTAGGAACACTTTTGTACGTTAACTGTTTAGCAGTGGGCACGATATAGCCATCCGGGATAAACTGTCGGCAGATATTTTCAAATCATATTAGCAGCCTTCCAATTTAAACGTGTGTCTTTGTTTACTACTTGATATCGATATCTGTTTATTGTATATACATGATTGAATTGATGTTATGCTAACTTTTCCTTACAATCTATATTTATATATGTATATGACTTATAACAAATTGGGACCAGAGTGTTTCCTCTTTCTTTCTTCAACTTATTGGATCACCAGTATCCTTCTATATATATAAATATACATACAAGCCATATAGATATATATACATATAACTCGCCACTCTTACCATCAGACCTTATGTTTCCACCACTGCCATCATTGTCTAACTCACTTAAATCAGAGACAACCATCACCTTGAACTCTCTAAACCCATTTAATCACCTACAACTTGCAAATTCATATTCCTAAATATATATATGTATATATAATACACTTTAATGTATATAAATGGAACACCACTAGAACCAACCCAAATTACTTCGCTACTTGCTAATGGTTTCTAGTTCAAACGAAACCCATAACACCACCTTACTTAAATAGTTGCTGCAACTCGAATTTCTGTTTCAAACAAAACAAAGAAACCAAAATGTCACGTTTCATCTCTTCTCTCCTTCTCTCTTGTTGCAACCACAACCAACGACATAAACCATTACCACTATTCGAACGGGTATCGTGTTTTATTCGGTGATTAAACCAATACTTTCACACCTATATCAATCACCAACTTCTACCACCATCATCCTCCACACACGCCATCTACCACCTCACCCCTCTCATCACCTCCGTTCACTATTTCGCTACTGCTATATCTTTTCTGTTTCTACTTCCGGTGCAAAATAGTAAACTCCTGCTATTGTCACTTGTTTCTGTTTCAAAACAAACCACCACAAAACCTTTGAAACCGTTGTTGTTGCTTCCTATTACTGTTGATCATCTTCCCCAAAACAAAAAACTGCAACTATTTCAGTTTGATCATGGTTTCTACCATATTCGAAGAACTTCACCAAACCATCACCTTTGGATCTCATTACTGCTATGTTTCTGGTTATATTCAAATACCAACACCACCATAAAATCCTTCCAAAACAGCTTCCTAAACCATCGCCACCACTGGTTAATTTGTTTCTGATCGAGTCCTTCTCCGAAAGCTATCACTACACACCTACTCGTTTACGTTTTGTTCCTAGTAATGTTTCTGATCAACATCCATCTTCAAATTGTAACAACCATCGAAACCCATTTAAGGGTAAAGATGATGAACAGTAGCGATAATGAACAATGATGTTATTCGATGATCCTGTGATAATAACGAAGTTGTTGATGATTCTGATGATATACGAAGAAGAAAATGAAATAATGATAATGGATGATGTACAGCGAGTTATGGCGAAGTGATATTGAAAATGAAGGAGATGAAACATAAATAAGGTTAGATAGAATTAAGATACGAAATATTCTAAAAAAAGACAAGTTAGATCAGATGGTTAAAGGGCGTGTTAAGGGAATGAGAGGTCTCGGGTTCGAGTCCCACTGGTGGCATCTATTTCTTTTTAAGCCTATTCTTGAGAGGTAGTGATTTTTATTATTTTTATAATTATTTCATTATTATTACTATTGTTATTGATATTGTTATTGATATTGTTATTGATATTTGTTATATTTGTTATTAAGTAATTATTATTACTAATATTAGTCATAAGATTATTAGTATAATTAATTAATATCCTTATCATTATTATTACTACTAATATATGTATTATTATTATTATTATTATTATTATTATTATTATGATTATGATATTATTTTGAAAATAATAAAATTTATTATTATTTTCATTAATATTAGTATTAGTATCATTTTATAATTATAAGAATTATCATTATCATTATTATTATTATTATTATTGTTATTATTATTATTAGTATAATTATCAAAACTATTAATATTAGTATCATTTCTAAATCTAATTATATTAGTATTATTATTATCATAAAGAGATACAAATTTTTATTTATTATTAATTTACCAAATAAAATACTATATAAGAATATATTTAGTACATATCACATAACACAATTAATATTTTCATAATAACTACCAATTATTTATCTAAAGGATATGAAATAAATATACTTAATTATGTTATTAATGAAACACATAATTTATTAAAATAACAATGAATAATAATATAGGAACCTGCTCGATTATGAGTATATGTTTTAATATATATAATTGATATAGGTTCGTGAATCCGAGGCCAACCCTGCATTGTTCAATTTAGTCATATGTATTTTAACTACAAAATACAGTATGGTGAGTTCATTTGATTCCCTTTTACTCTTTACATTTTTGGGACTGAGAATACATGCGCTGTTTTTACAACTGCTTTATTAAATGCTTTAGAAATATATTTTGAACTGTGAATACATGAAATGCGTTTATAAATGTTTGACGAGATAGACACAAGCAAAACATTCCTTGAATGAATTATTATGCAGACAGAAGTTCTACGGATTATTATTGAATTATGTGGACATGATAATTGCCACCATTGAATTATGTGGACATGATAATTGCCACCATTGAATTATGTGGACATGATAATTGCCACCATTGAATTATATGGACATGATAATTGTCACCAATTGATATGAATGTTATGTATCGAGAGAATGATTTTATACACAAGTTATGTGTATGTTATTTTTGTGCACAAGATATGTGTACGCTTACTAAGATTTATGAAGGATGATTTCATACACGAGAAAGATGTACTGTATTTAAAATATATCGCATGTACATTACAGGTGGGTATAGGATTCGGGCCCATTTGTACCATGCAGGATTTAAATCTCGTGGTCTATCAAAATGATGAATTTTATTGTTTTATGATAAACCTATGAACTCACCAACCTTTTGGTTGACACTTGAAAGCATGTTTATTACCAGGTATGAAAGAAATATTCCGCTGTGCATTTGCTCATTTTAGAGATATTACTTGGAGTCATTCATGGCATTTATACGTCAGTTCATCGCGATGGAACCAGATGTTATTGTATTCGTCTAAGAGGATTTGGACGGGGTATGACATGTGGTATCAGAGCGGTGGTTTTAGTGAACTAGGTCATGCATTAGTGTGTCTAACTGATAGTTGCTTAGATGCATTAGTGAGTCTGGACTTCGACCGTGTCTGCATGTCAAAAGTTTTGCTTATCATTTCGTGTCGAAAATTGCCTGTTTATCATTCTTAGAGAATCACTTGCTTATCACTCTTAATCTAGATACGTCTTACTGCCTCTATTGCATAGATAGTGTATAGATAAATTCATATCTTAGCGTACTTGTTATTGTTACCTTTGCCTGATAGCTTCCGTAGATTCCTCCGTAACTTATGGGATTTTAGTATTATATATGCATATGTAAATTATGTATTGCAAGGTACTAATCTACATCCTATAATCTATTTCTTATCGAAAATCATTCATCTAATCGTACGAGATGAATTCCTCAACCAGTTCGAATTCCTCGAATTCCGATAGCTATTCCGATATGGAGTTTCACCTAAGCTCCGAAAGCAGTGTAACCGGAATGGATCAACCGATTGGCCATCATTTATTCTGGATGAATTAGGGATGGGTTCGTAGCCTCCTTAATCATGGAAGACAAAAAGAAGGTGACCCTTTCCACCAACCGAATTCACCTATTGACAATGAACCTGAAGCGCTTACCGGCGAACCTGTTCGAGACACCATGTAACGACCCGGAAATTTCCGACTAAATTTAAACCCTAATCTTTATATGTTTCCGACACGAAAAGCAAAATCTGTAATGTTGAGTCTAGAAAGTTTTGAAACTATATTCAGACAATTAGATACCGTTTTGACCATGCCCGACGATTCACGAACAAATGTTGGTAAATATATATATATATATATATATATATATATATATATATATATATATATATATATATATATATATATATATATATATATAAATATATATGTATGTATTATATTAAATACTACATGATTAAGAAATTGTAACATATATATTTAATTACAAGTTAAAGTACATGTTATATTAATATCATCATATTTACTTTCATTATTAATTTTAATGATTAATATCATTATTCTATTATTTAGTATAATATATAAAACTGTATTTTAATTTTTAGTTATTATGATTATTTATTGTTATCATTTTATTTATCAATATTATTATTATTATGAATAATATATAAAGGTTATTATATTTAATAAAATAAATTAATCTGTATAAACTAAGTTAAATACAGATATCTTCTTATAAATTAATATGTATTATATTTAATAAATTAAAATGTAATTAAATAATCAGTATAAATTAACCTGAATCATATCTAATTATTTATATAACGGGTTTTTAAAGTGAATAAAGAAACAGATAAATGTGTCGTTATCAGTATTTGTTTCACTGTAATTTTTTTTCTTGATATTATATCTCGCTCGTGAAGCTTTGTCTTCCCAAAAGTCTCAATACAGCCAAATTTGTTATCCATTGTATCTAGTCTTTATTTTTATATATTTATTTATTCATTTTTTTTATCCTTGTCTTGTTGTTTGGTCAAGAGAAACCGACGCCTAATTTTCTTTATATACTCGATCCATCCAAATGATTATTTCAGTTATTCCAATTCCCCTCCACTATCAAAATCGATTACAACAATTAGTATCTATTTAAGTCTGTTGAATTAAACTGTTTCTAAAAAAAAAAGAACTCGATAACTCTGTTTTGTTTCATTTTTCCATAAACTATGAAATCGAGGTTAATTTAAAAATGTATTAATGCCATGTCGTTAGGAATTATCTAAGTAAACTATCTGCAAAGTTTGAGCATCAAATTCCTCATATGGATCGTTAATTTTAAAATCAAAGTTTTAAAATAAAAAGTCAACAGAATTGTTCTTCGCAAAAATTCGCTTTTGTTTTGATGTTTCAGATTCAATTAAAGATACAGATAGTTTTCAAATGAGTTTTGTTACCTATTTCGTGAAGAAACCATTATCTAAAACGTCCTAAAAATCAAAATCACGAATTGTATTTTTTTTTTGCGAACTGCAGTAAGCAGATTTCAGTTATATATATTTTTTTTCATTCTTGTTTTAATTACTTCAATCACCTTGGGTTAGTTTTAAATTAATTGGAAAAACTAAAATTTACGAAATTACTTAAGTCACCTTGATTAATCTGATGTGGATGATTTAACGGGTAAGGAAGAAGAAGAACATGGTGTCAGGAATATACTGAATATATATTTAAACCACGGCATAAAAATCAGAAAAACAGATCCAGACGACTGGTTAAGCGTGTTAGGGTGTGAGCAGGAGGTCGCGGGTTCGAGTCCCGTTAGTGACAATATTTTTTTAAAGGTTCCTTTTGAGGTAGTTTTCCATCCAAATTTATTATTATTATGTTTATTATTATTATTAGTATTATTAGTCTTAAAATTTTTAACAATTTTATTTATCACTTATTATGATTATTACAATTATAGTAATTACTAATAACCTAATGAAATTAATTATCATATTGAATAATATTAAATATTAGAATTATTATTATAAACATAAGTATTATTAATAAACCATTAGTTGTAATAAAATGGTTAAAATTACTATTATTATTATTATCATTATTATATGTATTATAACCATTATGATTATTCTGGATACAAAAATAAAGATTTTTAGTGATATTATTAAGATTACAAATATAGAAATTGTGATATTATTATGAAAATGATTAAAATTTTAAATAAAGAGGAATCGTTAAAATTATTATAATTATTGTTATTATAGTTATTATAATTCAACTAAGTATCATTATCATTATGAATATCATTATCCATAATAACAATATTATTATTACTACTTTTATCATTATATAGTATCGTTATTATTATTAATATTAGTAATACCAAAATTATTAACTTCACAAACAAATGATCTTCATATAAAAAAATATTTAATATGTATAACTTAACTATATTAATATTTTTATATATAAAAATGGAGTTATTTAGTTAAATAATAAAATATCTAAGTATTGATATAAAAATCTTATCAATAATAATAAAAATATATATAAAGGCTTGTTTGATTATAATTATATGTATTAATAAATATACAAATGATATAGGTTCGTGAATCCGAGGCCAACCTTACACTTGTTCAATGATGTTATATGTATTTTTACTACAAAATACATTAGGTGAGTATATAGTTCCCTTTTAACTCTAAATATTTTGGGCTGAGAATACATGCGCTGTTTTTATAAATGATTTACGTTATGGACACAAGTGATCAAAAATATAAATTCTACGTTGAGTTGTACCATGGCATATCTCTTTATACTTGGTAGCTAATATTTACGTGAGGAGCGTAAACACGAATCCTGTTGATAGATCTATCGGGCCTGACAACCCCAACCGGGCTGGACGACCAGCATTTAACGGTTGCACAGTACTTTGTTTCGTTACTACACTTGGTACGATGTAGGGTTTATTTAAGAGTATGCTGCTGTGATTTAAATGTTAAGTATGGTTACCAAGTGCTCAACGTCTCTTCTATACACGAGGAGTGTATTATGTATAAACTTTAAATCTTGTGGTCCATTGTTATAACGCTGCTAGCATCAAACCTATATATCTCACCAACTTTATGTTGACGTTTTAAAGCATGTTATTCTCAGGTACGAATTAAGTCTTCCGCTGTGCATTAGCTCATGTTAAAGATATTATTTGGAGTCGATTATCGTAATGGGACCAACTGTTGAAGACTACGTCCGGGAGGATTAGGACCGGTCGTTTCAGTTGGTATCAGAGCGTTGGTCTTAGCGAACCACGTCTCCCCTTAGTGTGTCTAACTGGTAGTTGTTAGGATACATTAGTGAGTCTGGACTTTGACCGTGTCGGCCTTTCAAAATTTTTGCTTATCATTTCTAGTCGGAAACCATCTGCTTATCATCTTTAGGGAATTGCCTGCTTATCATTCTTTAGTCTAGACACGTCTTACTGCATTTAGTGCATCGATAGTGTATAGACAAAAATTCATATCTTAGCGCATCTGTAGACTTGCTTGTCATATGCCGTAAGTTCCTCTGTAGGCAACGAAATCTTTAGTATTATAGATATTCTATGAAGTTAGAATATCATCCTATATTCGAAAATCATTTCACATCAAAGATCCTTCTCAAATTGCCCTCTTGGCAATGAACCTGAAAGCACTTACCGGCGAACCTGTTCGAGAAACCATTTACCCTCTCATTTCTAGAGTATCCCGTCACGATTATATATTATCCTATATTTGAATCTTACTCACCCGCTCGTTTCAATCGTCAATCATCTCGACATAATATAAGAAGTTAACGAACCACGTGCTCGAGTAATGGCTTTGGAAAATTTGGTGCGGAGGTTACAAACACCAGCAGCAACACCAGCAGCATAAACCGTACCACCATCATCAACGCCGATAATACTCTTATCACCCCAACCACAATCACGTCATAAATCTCAACGTCACGATCTGTACCTCGGATATCAACATCACACGCCTCAATATCATCATCTGTACTTCAAGTATAATCTTCGCTCTATATATCGTTCTACATCGATTACCTTCGCTTTACGTAACGTTCTACCTCCTATATCTTCGTTCGACATGGTGATTATGAAATCTCTAATGTTTTAGAGATCATGTAATCCAGTATTAACAATAAATCAAATGAGTTTAATACCTTATTGACTCATTAGATCCGTAATTACATCTGAAGAAAATATATATGCAAGTATATTTTTATAAAGATTGTAATTAAATATTCTTTTGTACAAACTGTTAATGATGAAAATATTTTAAGGGGTGGGTAGTACCCGAGAAATATTTAGAATTCACATTAATAAGTTATACTGTACATTCTTCGAATCTGATTCAAAGATCATTTACTATCCTACTTACAACTACCGATATACGTACCCGCTTACCCCAGAATAACCATTTCCGTTCAAATTTCATATTTGGATTTTGACCTATCATAATCCAACAAGTGGCATAATGAAGAAAACATTGGATATAATAAAAAAAATTGTTAGAAACACACGAATTAACTAATTGAAAAATCTGTTAAGGATTCCACGCTAACTGCTCCGGCTAACTATTCCCAGCTAACTGATTAACATTTAATTTATCGCAATTTACCTTCTCGCAATTTTAATTTCTGCACTGTACATACTGTCGGGACACATGTACAACAATACGTCGGATTAATTCTGAGACAACACGTTGTATAATGGGTCATGATATATATTTATTTATTTTACGCATTTTAAATAACGGGACACGTATGCAAGGTTTCGACTTATCATATTGACCCATCTATATATATATTTTGGAACAACCATAGACACTCTATATGTGAAGGTGAGAGTTGGCTATACACGGTCAGAGTTGATTCCAAAATATATATATATACTTTGAGTTGTGATCGACACTGAGACCGGTACATGGGTCACGATACGTATTAATTATGTATATTAAATTATATATGAATATATTGAACTGTTGAACTATCGGACCATTGGACAATCGGACTAATAGACTGCTAACTATGGACAAGTAAAATGAATTAAAATATTGATTATAACATATGAAACTAAACTAATCTTCAAGTTTGCCACTTGATTCTATCTTAAACCTCATTCGTATCTTGACGATTACAATTCGCATTCACAACTTTTCATGATTCTTGAAAACACCTCGATCGGAAAGATGAACCAACCACACTTCATCTACGGAAAAAAAAGATTTATGCATCTGAAAAACTTTCAAATCCAAATTCATAGTTTAACACATATCGTGTTGAATCCTTTGCCATTTATTAGCAAAAAAAAAAAAAAAAAAAAACAACCCTACAATTTCTTTTCAGGAAGTTAATTTTGTCACAGCTCTACTTCGACTTCTCAGTGAGACTACTCCTATTATAATCTCGATATTTATACTTTGTCCTTTCGCCATCGTTACCGGAGAACCTTTTATAACCCATCATATTACCATCAGCGTTTAATCATCTAAAAATACAATTCTCCTGAAACCATCTTGATTTGATAACCAATGACCCAGATCCGATAACTTTGAAAATGCTGACGAAGCAGCATGTTGTAGATGGTCTTAATGACCAAAAGTTGATGATAAAAGAAGGAAGTGTTAGGAACGCTCGATAGAAAATTTGGTACTGAAAACCGGATTGAGCAAACCGTGAAGGAGACTCTGAACAAGTTACAAGGACTAAACTTGTACATAAAGAATTATGACAATTCTGTAGCAAACACCTTGCTTCTGAATCTAAACCCTTACGGGTCAATCTTCATCATCATCCTTCGACATTAGAAATTCCAAGATATTATCATATCTTTCATTAAAAATATCCTCAATATTTCTGAAGATATTTTCACCACTATCCTTATCTGAAATCATTTATCTCTCTGTAATATCTGCGTTACAATATAAAGGAAACTGTGTTAGTTTCTAAAATCCTGAAACCTTCGAGTTTAAAATAGGAATGTTTTGAAGCAGTGTTGGGAACTGATGCATGAATTAGTATAATATAATGAAACTTGATCAACTTCATTATATTACAGTAAGTCATGTTGAGTTTCTAATGGAATGTGATGATTCACAGTACCATCATCATGTGCCATGTTACGCGGCTCTTACATTCTATCTAAATTCTAAAAATATCAAGAAAATATTTCTTGATGATTCGGTCTTTCCCATGATATTCTGGTAATTTGACAAATCAAAATCGTGCCATTACCATTTCTCTCTAAAAGCATTAGCTATGTTAATTCCAAATTTCATACCTACGAATTCCAGATCATTTCAAGAGATGCTTAATCACAAGAAGAAGAAACGAAAGGACAAAACCCTGAAATAGAAATTGGAGTATAAATTACAGCAAATAGGAGAGAGTATTAACTGTTGATGACAATGATTAAGGGAGACGGAAGCAGGGAAATCAAAATATAAGGAAAGATATAAAACCCAACAACCACCCAGAAACTATAACCCGTGTATATCAATGCATATAGCAATATAAAGACACGGGAGAACTAGAAACACTATAAACCCAAGAGTATAGTAGAAGTAAATAGATTCTTCTGGTGGTAGATGAAAGAGAAGGATGACAGATGTGAAGATTAAGAGTATATCAAGAATCAGGATTGGATGGAGCATATTAAGGAATGAGTAGAGGGAAAAAGAATTAAAGGTGTGGAGAATGAGAAAAACGAAGGGGGGAATTTATAACAATATATCCGACAGGGAAATCAAAACAGATTGGCACATTAAATCAAAGAAGATCATAATTTCCTTATTCGCCGAAGAATCAAATCTTTTAGATTTTCAAGATTTTCTTTTAAATCCCTTAAATCCCGGAAAATTCACTGTGACTACGTCAAAAGTTAAATCTCTATCTCAATCTCTTATGATAGCTTCACTCGTACGCTTCACATAATCGAATTGTTTTACCACTATTACTAAATGGTGATAAAACTCTAGCAATCAATTCATATTCGTCATAAAAACATTTTATTGTTAGTCATGACGATCTAGATCAAATTTCGGGGACGAAATTTCTTTAACGGGTGGGTACTGTAACGACCCGGAAATTTCCGACTAAATTTAAACCCTAATCTTTATATGTTTCCGACATGAAAAGCAAAATCTGTAATGTTGAGTCTAGAAAGTTTTGAAACTATATTCAGACAATTAGATACCGTTTTGACCATGCCCGACGATTCACGAACAAATGTTGGTAAATATATATATATATATATATATATATATATATATATATATATATATATATATATATATATATATATATATATATATATATATATATAAATATATATGTATGTATTATATTAAATACTACATGATTAAGAAATTGTAACATATATATTTATTTACAAGTTAAAGTACATGTTATATTAATATCATCATATTTACTTTCATTATTAATTTTAATGATTAATATCATTATTCTATTATTTAGTATAATATATAAAACTGTATTTTAATTTTTAGTTATTATGATTATTTATTGTTATCATTTTATTTATCAATATTATTATTATTATGAATAATATATAAAGGTTATTATATTTAATAAAATAAATTAATCTGTATAAACTAAGTTAAATACAGATATCTTCTTATAAATTAATCTGTATTATATTTAATAAATTAAAATGTAATTAAATAATCAGTATAAATTAACCTGAATCATATCTAATTATTTATATAACGGGTTTTTAAAGTGAATAAAGAAACAGATAAATGTGTCGTTATCAGTATTTGTTTCACTGTAATTTTTTTTCTTGATATTATATCTCGCTCGTGAAGCTTTGTCTTCCCAAAAGTCTCAATACAGCCAAATTTGTTATCCATTGTATCTAGTCTTTATTTTTATATATTTATTTATTCATTTTTTTTATCCTTGTCTTGTTGTTTGGTCAAGAGAAACTGACGCCTAATTTTCTTTATATACTCGATCCATCCAAATGATTATTTCAGTTATTCCAATTCCCTTCCACTATCAAAATCGATTACAACAATTAGTATCTATTTAAGTCTGTTGAATTAAACTGTTTCTAAAAAAAAAGAACTCGATAACTCTGTTTTGTTTCATTTTTCCATAAACTATGAAATCGAGGTTAATTTAAAAATGTATTAATGCCATATCGTTAGGAATTATCTAAGTAAACTATCTGCAAAGTTTGAGCATCAAATTCCTCATATGGATCGTTAATTTTAAAATCAAAGTTTTAAAATAAAAAGTCAACAGAATTGTTCTTCGCAAAAATTCGCTTTTGTTTTGATGTTTCAGATTCAATTAAAGATATAGATAGTTTTCAAATGAGTTTTGTTACCTATTTCGTGAAGAAACCATTATCTAAAACGTCCTAAAAATCAAAATCACGAATTGTATTTTTTTTTTTTTGCGAACTGCAGTAAGCAGATTTCAGTTATATATATTTTTTTCATTCTTGTTTTAATTACTTCAATCACCTTGGGTTAGTTTTAAATTAATTGGAAGAACCAAAATTTACGAAATTACTTAAGTCACCTTGATTAATCTGATGTGGATGATTTAACGGGTAAGGAAGAAGAAGAACATGGTGTCAGGAATATACTGAATATATATTTAAACCACGGCATAAAAATCAGAAAAACAGATCCAGACGACTGGTTAAGCGTGTTAGGGTGTGAGCGGGAGGTCGCGGGTTCGAGTCCCGTTAGTGACAATATTTTTTTAAAGGTTCCTTTTGAGGTAGTTTTCCATCCAAATTTATTATTATTATGTTTATTATTATTATTAGTATTATTAGTCTTAAAATTTTTAACAATTTTATTTATCACTTATTATGATTATTACAATTATAGTAATTACTAATAACCTAATGAAATTAATTATCATATTGAATAATATTAAATATTAGAATTATTATTATAAACATAAGTATTATTAATAAACCATTAGTTGTAATAAAATGGTTAAAATTACTATTATTATTATTATCATTATTATATGTATTATAACCATTATGATTATTATGGATACAAAAATAAAGATTTTTAGTGATATTATTAAGATTACAAATATAGAAATTGTGATATTATTATGAAAATGATTAAAATTTTAAATAAAGAGGAATCGTTAAAATTATTATAATTATTGTTATTATAGTTATTATAATTATAATTCAACTAAGTATCATTATCATTATGAATATCATTATTCATAATAACAATATTATTATTACTACTTTTATCATTATATAGTATCGTTATTATTATTAATATTAGTAATACCAAAATTATTAACTTCACAAACAAATGATCTTCATATAAAAAAATATTTAATATGTATAACTTAACTATATTAATATTTTTATATATAAAAATGGAGTTATTTAGTTAAATAATAAAATATCTAAGTATTGATATAAAAATCTTATCAATAATAATAAAAATATATATAAAGGCTTGTTTGATTATAATTATATGTATTAATAAATATACAAATGATACAGGTTCGTGAATCCGAGGCCAACCTTACACTTGTTCAATGATTTTATATGTATTTTTACTACAAAATACATTAGGTGAGTATATAGTTCCCTTTTAACTCTAAATATTTTGGGCTGAGAATACATGCGCTGTTTTTATAAATGATTTACGTTATGGACACAAGTGATCAAAAATATAAATTCTACGTTGAGTTGTACCATGGCATATCTCTTTATACTTGGTAGCTAATATTTACGTGAGGAGCGTAAACGCGAATCCTGTTGATAGATCTATCGGGCCTGACAACCCCAACCGGGCTGGACGACCAGCATTTAACGGTTGCACAGTACTTCGTTTCGTTACTACACTTGGTACGATGTAGGGTTTATTTAAGAGTATGCTGCTGTGATTTAAATGTTAAGTATGGTTACCAAGTGCTCAACGTCTTTTCTATACACGAGGAGTGTATTATGTATAAACTTTAAATCTTGTGGTCCATTGTTATAACGCTGCTAGCATCAATCCTATATATCTCACCAACTTTATGTTGACGTTTTAAAACATGTTATTCTCAGGTACGAATTAAGTCTTCCACTGTGCATTAGCTCATGTTAAAGATATTATTTGGAGTCGATCATCGTAATTGGACCAACTGTTGAAGACTACATCCGGGAGGATTAGGACCGGTAGTTTCACACCATGTTCTCTCTCATTTCCAGAGTATCTCGTCACGATCATATACTATCTCAGATTCTAAACCTCATTCATCCGCTTGTCCAAATTGATAATCATCCCGGTATAATAGAAGAAGTCAACAAACTTCGCGCTCGAATAATCAATCTGGAAAACGTGGTGCGAAACCTACCAGCTTCAACAACAGCACCGACAACACCAGTACCACCAACAACCGCATCCGCAGCACAAGCCTCAACACTACACGCCTCAAAATCACAGTCTGTACCTCCAGCATAATTATCATACTACATGATGTCCTACCTCGATTATCATCGTTCTACGAATCGTTCTACATAAACTATCTTCATCCTTCATGGCGATTATGTAATCTCTAATGTTTTAGAGATTATGTACTCTAGTTCTAGCCGTAAATCTGATGAGTTTAAAATCACATTGACTCATTAAATCCATGATTACATTCGAAGAAAATATATATGTATATATGTTTTCATAAAGATTGTAATAAAAAATTCTTTTGTACAAACTGTTAATGATGAAAATATTTTAACGGGTAGGTAATACCCGAGGAATATTTAGATTTCACATTAATAAATTACGCTGTACATTATTCGAAGCTGATTCAACGGTCATTTACTATCTTATTTACAACCACCGATATATGTATCCATTCACCGCAGAATAACCCTTTTTCATTCAATTTCATATTTGGATTTTGATCTATTAGAATCCAATAAGTGGCATAATGAAGAAAATATTGGACAAAAATAAAATTTGTTAGAAACAAACAAATTAACTATGAGAAATTTTGTTAAGAATCCACGCTAACTGTTCCTAGCTAACTGATTACATTTTATTTATCGCAATTTACATTCTCGCAATTTTATTTATCGTCATTTAATTTCTGTTATTTACTTTACGCACTTTATTTATCGTCATTTAATTTTCTGTTATTTATTTTATGCACTTTAAATATCAGGACACGTATACAAAGTTTTGACATATCATATCGACGCATCTATATATATTATTTGGAATAACCATAGACACTCTATATGCAGTAATGCGGGAGTTAGCTATACATGGTTGACTTTGATTCTATAATAATATATATAATTTGAGTTGTGATCGAGTCTGAGACATGTACACGGGTCACGATACGTATTAATTAATTCGAATATTATATATGAATTATTGAATTGTTAACTGTGGACTAATAACATTGGACAATTAAAATGAATTAAAATATTGATTATAACATATGAAACTAAACATTTCTTCAAGTTTGCCACTTGATTTCATCTTAAACCTCATTTTTATCTTGACGATTACAATCTGCGATTTAAACCTTTCATAATTCTTGAAGCACTTCAATCGATAGAATAAACCAATCGCACTTCATCTACGGAAGAAGAAATTGATGCATATAGTTATGCACCTGAAAACACTCGGAACCTGTGTAAACGTTTAACACGTGTCTGTGTTAGCTCCTTTGGCATTGTTATTACCGAAAATAACATTGCAACTCTTTTTCAAATTAGCCAATTTTATCACAGCTTCAACAAATCAACTTCGACTTCCATTCGAATTAGCCTTATTATAACCTCGATATATATAAGTTGCCTGTCGTCATCGTTACCGGAGAACCATTTATATTCCACCACATTAGCAGTAAAATTACCAGCAACTTCAATGAATTTGGACTTTTCGAAAAATCATTATATTCATTGAAACCCCATCGTGTATTCATCTATACCCTGTAACAATAATTGCCATACCAATTACCGAGAATTAGCAATCAGTATTTTGAATCTCGTAGCATTTCTACATCAATAGTTATATGTATACATATAACAATAATCTCCTAGAATTACGATCTTCAATTCTAAAATTTTGAAAAGGCACCTAGTCTACAAATCAGTACATTGAACTTTTAAAAAGTTGAATGAAGCAGCAGAAACTGTAGGCAACCATAAACGACCTTAGTCGTCGGAAGTTTGATGATAAAGAATAATATGTTGGAAAAGCTCAGAAACGTTGGAACTGGAAAACGGATTGAGCTAACCACGAAGAAGACCAAGAACAAATACAAGGACCATACCCTCTATTCAAAGAATCCAGGTAATTCTGGATCCGTTGAAATCTCTAGAGAATATCTTGCTCCGAAGTCATGTTAAAATCTTGCGGAAAATTTTTCTTCATCAACCTTCGAACTTAGAAATTCCAAAATATCATCATAAATATCTTCGATATTTCTGAGGATATTTTCAGAAATATTCTTGTCCGAAATTATCTACCTTTTTGTATTTTCTGTATTTCATTATATTGGAAACTTCTGTAAAATCTAAGTATAAATTATGAATGAATTGTGGAGAAGTGTTGGAAATTGAAGTATGGGTTAGTATAATATAATGACGCCCAGCCAACGTGATTATATTACAGTAAGTCATGCTAAATTTCTAATGGAACGTGATGATGGTTCACAGTAGATCATACCATCATCATGTACCATGTTACATAACTCTTTCATTCTACTTAACTTCTGAACATATCATGAAAATGTATTCTTGATGGTTCTATTTTCCTTGATGTTGATAAATTTGAAAATCAAATCGTGTTATCACATTCCTTCCTGTTTAGAACATTATAATCATTTGAAACTCTATATCTACGAATTCTGGACCATTATTCGCTTGACTTAAAGTCGGGAAGAGGAAACAAAAGTATGAAACTCCAAAATATAAGGGGGAATATAAAGCTCGATAACAACACATAAAATTACAAACCATGTATATCAATGTTTATCGCAACATAAAGACACGGTAAAATTAAAAACACTATAACCCCAAGGGCGAAGTAGAAGAAAACAGATTCCTCCGGTGGAAGTTGGAAAAGGAGAATGATTGTTGCGATAGTAAGGATAAGGACAAGGATTAGAACTGGATTAAGCATTTTCACAATCTTTTGAATTTGGGAACTGAGTATAGGAGTGGTAAAAGTAATTGAATGAAAGAAATTAATTTATAAGGAAATATTTGACAAAGTAATCGAGGCAAATCATCGCATTTAATTAAAGAGATCCTAATTTCCTTAAATCTCGAAGAACCAGATCTCATAGATTTTCAAGATTTTCTTTTGAATCCCTTAAATCCCAGAAATCAATCTTATCTACGTCAAAAGATATGACAAATCTACATTCATTCATTTCACTCTTTTATGATAACTTCACTCATAAGTTTCAAATAATCGAATTGTTTCATCTGTATTACTCAATGATGATAAAACTCTATTTATCAACTCATATTCGTCATGAAAACATGTTTATTGTTAGCCATGACAACCCCACTCAAATTTCGGGATGAAATTTCTTTAACGGGTAGGTACTGTGACGACCCGGCAATTTCCGACCAAATTTAAACTTAATTCTTATATGATTCCGACACGATAAGCAAAGTCTGTAATGTTGAGTCTCAAAAAAAAAAAACTTTGAACTATTTTGTATATTCAATTGACCTACGACCATTCTCGACGATTCACGAACAACTATATGTAAATAGATACATATACATTAATTTGAAATATTATTTGAAATAATATATGATTTAATTGTTGAAAATAAATAAGAAAAATAATATGCGATGTAATAAAAACTATTATTATAAATATATAGATATATATTTATATATATAAATATGTATATAAATATTACTTGTTAATATATAAATTATATTAAATTCAATGGTTTAAAGATATATAATATATTTATTTAATAGTTAAACTTGCTATTTAAAACTGTTTATATATAGAAAGAGAATATATTAAAAATGATTGATTTCGAGCCTAATTAGTAAACGTCAGTAGCACTCGGTTGACGATTCGTTAGTTTTAATATAGATATAACCCATGTTCATGAAGATTTAAAATAAAAGTTGAACTGTAAATTGATTACGAAGATTTTAGATTTGTTAAAAATATTTTTATCTATTTTAGTTTAAATATTAGTACTCCGTACCTATTAATTTGAGCATAAAGTAAATAATTATCGAACCTTTTTGATCAGGTTTCAAACAGTTAATGAGTGAAATAATTAAATATATTTAATCTAAAAATTTGAGATTTTTAGGAACACTTTTATACGTTAACTGTTTAGCAGTGGGCACGATATAGCCATCCGGGATAAACTGTCGGCATATATTTTCAAATCATATTAGCAACCTTCCAATTTAAACGTGTGTCTTTGTTTACTACTTGATATTGATATCTGTTTACTGTATATACATGATTGAATTGATGTTATGCTAACTTTTCCTTACAATCTATATTTATATATGTATATGACTTATAACAAATTAGGACCAGAGTGTTTCCTCTTTCTTTCTTCAACTTATTGGATCACCAGTATCCTTCTATATATATAAATATACATACAAGCCATATAGATATATATACATATAACTCGCCACTCTTACCATCACACCTTATGTTTCGACCACTGCCATCATTCTCTAACTCACTTCAATCAGAGACAACCATCACCTTGAACTCTCTAAACCCATTTAATCACCTTCAACTTGCAAATTCATATTCCTAAATATATATATGTATATATAATACTCTTTAATGTATATAAATGGAACACCACTAGAACCAACCCAAATTACTTCGCTACTTGCTAATGGTTTCTAGTTCAAACGAAACCCATAACACCACCTTACATAAATAGTTGCTGCAACTCGAATTTCTGTTTCAAACAAAACAAAGAAACCAAAACGCCACGTTTCATCTCTTCTCTCCTTCTCTCTTGTTGCAACCACAACCAACGACATAAACCATTACCACTATTCGAACGGGTTTCGTGTTTTATTCGGTGATTAAACCAATACTTTCACACCTATATCAATCAAAAACTTCTACCACCATCATCCTCCACACACGCCATCCACCACCTTACCTCTCTCATCACCTCCGTTCACTATTTTTCTACTACTATATCTTTTCTGTTTCTACTTCCGGTGCAAAACAGTAAACTCCTGCTGTTGTCACTTGTTTCTGTTTTAAAACAAACCACCACAAAACCTTCGAAACCGTTGTTGTTGCTTCCTATTACTGTTGATCATCTTCCCCGAAAAAAAAACTGCAACTATTTTTGTTTGATCATAGTTTCTACCATATTTGAAGAACTCCACCAAACCATCACCTTTGGATCTCGTTACTGCTATGTTTCTGGTTATATTCAAATACCAACACCACCATAAAATCCTTCCATAACAGCTTCCTAAACCATCGCCACCACCGGTTAATTTGTTTTTGATTGAGTCCTTCTCCGAAAGCTATCACCACACACCTACTCGTTTACGTTTTGTTCCTAGTAATGTTTCTGATCAACATCTATCTTCAAATTGTAACAACCATCGAAACCCATTTAAGGGTAAAGATGATGAACATTAGCGATAATGAACAATGATGTTATTCGATGATCCTGTGATAATAATGAAGTTATTGATTATTCTGATGATATACGAAGAAGAAAATGAAATAATGATAATGGATGATGTACAGCGATTTATGGTGAAGTGATATTGAAAATGAAGGAGATGAAATAGAAATAAGGTTAGATAGAATTAAGATACAAAATATTCTAAAAAAGACAAGTTAGATCAGATGGTTAAAGGGCGTGTTAAGGGAACGAGAGGTCTCGGGTTCGAGTCCCACTGGTGGCATCTATTTCTTTTTAAGCCTATTCTTGAGAGGTAGTGATTTTTATTATTTTTATTATTATTTCATTATTATTATTATTGTTATTGATATTGTTATTGATATTTGTTATATTTGTTATTAAGTAATTATTATTACTAATATTAGTCATAAGATTATTAGTATAATTAATTAATATCCTTATCATTATTATTACTACTAATATATGTATTATTATTATTATTATTATTATTATTATTATTATTATTATTATGATATTATTTTCATTAATATTAGTATTAGTATCATTTTATAATTATAAGTATTATTATTATTATTATTATTATTATTATTATTATTATTATTATTATTATTATTATTATTATTATTATTATTATTATTATTATTATTATTGTTATTATTATTATTAGTATAATTATCAAAACTATTAATATTAGTATCATTTCTAAATCTAATTATATTAGTATTATTATTATCATAAAGAGATACAAATTTTTATTTATTATTAATTTACCAAATAAAATACTATATAAGAATATATTTAATACATATCACATAACAACATTAATATTTTCATAATAACTACCAATTATTTATCTAAAGGATATGAAATAAATATACTTAATTATGTTATTAATGAAACACATAATTTATTAAAATAACAATGAATAATAATATAGGAACATGCTCGATTATGAGTATATGTTTTAATATATATAATTTATATAGGTTCGTGAATCCGAGGCTAACCCTGCATTGTTCAATTTAGTCATATGTATTTTTACTACAAAATACAATATGGTGAGTTCATTTGATTCCCTTTTACTCTTTACATTTTTGGGACTGAGAATACATGCGCTGTTTTTACAACTGCTTTATTAAATGCTTTAGAAATATATTTTGAACTACGAATACATGAAATGCGTTTATAAATGTTTGACGAGATATACACAAGCAAAACTTTCCTCGAATGAATTATTATGCAGACAGAAGTTCTACGGATTATTATTGAATTATGTGGACATGATAATTGCCACCATTGAATTATGTGGACATGATAATTGCCACCATTGAATTATGTGGACATGATAATTGCCACCAATTGATATGAATATTATGTATCGAGAGAATGATTTTATACACAAGTTATGTGTATGTTATTTTTGTGCACAATATATGTGCACTGTTACTAAGATTTATGAAAGATGATTTCGTACACGAGAAAGGTGTACTGTATTTAAAAGATATCGCATATACATTACAGGTGGGTATAGGATTCGGGCCCATTTGTACCATGCAGGATTTAAATCTTGTGGTCTATCAAAATGATGAATTTTATTGTTTTATGATAAACCTATGAACTCACCAACCTTTTGGTTGACACTTGAAAGCATGTTTATTCTCAGGTATGAAAAAAATCTTTTTAGAGATATTACTTGGAGTCATTCATGGCATTTAGACGTCAGTTCATCGCGATGGAACCAGATGTTATTGTATTCATCCAAGAGGATTTGGACGGGGTATGACAATACAAGCATGGTGACTCCAATTCTTGTCCTTAATTTAGCATGCAACATCGGAAGCTCTTAATAATCACCTGAGAATAAACATGCTTAAAACATCAACAAATTGTTGGTGAGTTATAGGTATATATATATATATATATATATATATATATATATATATATATATATATATATATATATATATATATATATATATATATATATATATATATATATATATATCAAATTGTAATAATAATAGACCACAAGATTTCATTTTATAAACATAATCCTCAAGCAGAATGCTCTCGTCTGCATTAAGGTAAAATCATTCATATGATGAACACCTGGTAACCGACATTAACAAGATGCATATAGAATATCCCCAAAACAGAATCCTCTCGTCTGTATAAAAATCGAAGTACTAAAGCATCCGTACCTCGGATGGGGTTTGTTAGGCCATAGATCTATCTTTAGGATTCGCGTCAATTAGGTGTACTGTTCCCTAATTCTTAGGTTACCAAGGTAAAAGGGGAAAATTCAATTTAGATAATCCAACCATAGAATGTAGTTTCGATTACTTGTGTCTATTTCGTAAAACATTTATAAAACTGCATGTATTCTCATCCCATAAATATTATATTTTAAAAATGAGACTATAACTCACTTTCACAGATTTTTCCTTCGTTGGAAATAAGACTTGGCCACTGGTCGATTCACGAACCAATAAAAAATGTGTACATATATATCAAAGTATGATTGAAATATATTCACAACATTTTTTATTACGCTTTTATGATTTAAGTTTGTTAAGTTAGCAGTCCTCATTAGTAACCTACAACTAGTTGTCCACAGTTATATGTACAGAAATAAATCAATATATATTATCTGGAATCAATCCACGACCTAGTGTATACACGTCTCAGGCTAGATCACAACTCAAAGTATATATATTTTTGGAATCAACCTCAACCCTGTATAGCGAACTCGAACATTACAGCATATAGAGTGTCTATGGTTGTTCCAAATAATATATATAGATGGGTCGATATGATATGTCAAAACATTGTATACGTGTCTATGGTATCCCAAGATTACATAATATATGTTAGAATACATGTATAATACAATATAAGTTAGCTAGGATATGATTAGTGTAGATTTGTTGTAAAATTTTCGTAGCTACAACAAGTAAAATTTTCCAATTTTGTTTTACCCATAATTTCTTCGTTTTAAATCCGTTTTGAGTGATTCAAGTTGCTAAGGTTTCATAATGAATTATAATTTATGAAACTAAACAGAAAAAGTATAAGTTTATAGTCGGAAATACATGTTACAAGTCATTTACTAAAGAGGTAGTCATTTCCGTCGAAAGAACGACATCTTGATGACCATTTTGAAAAACATACTTCCACTTTGAGTTTAACCATGATTTTTGGATATAGTATCATGTTCATATGAAATATCATTTTTCCAGAAAAAAACTTCCAATTCAAAGATTAAGATAGTTTTTATTTTTCTAACCCAAAACAGCCCCCGGTTTCACTACGACGGCGTATGTCCAGTTTTACGGTGTTCATCGTGTTTCCAGGTTTTAAATCATTAAGTTAGCATATCATATAGATATAGAAAATGTGTTTAGTTGATTTTAAAAGTCAAGTTAGAGGGATTAACTTTATTTGCGAACAAGTTTAGAATTAACTAAACTATGTTCTAGTGATTACAAGTTTAAATCTTCGAATAAGATGGTTTTATATGTATGAATCGAATGATGTTATGAACATCATTACTACCTTAATTTTAGTTGGTAAACCTACTTGAAATGAGAAATATAGATCTAGCTTCAAAGGATCCTTGGATGGCTTGAAAGTTTTTGAAGCAGAATCATGACACGAAAACATGTTCAAGTAAGATTTCCACTTGAAATAAGATTGTTATAGTTATAGAAATTGAATCAAAGTTTGAATATGAGTATTACCTTGAATTAGAAAGATATCTTACTATAAATAAGAAAGATTTCTTGAGATTATATGATCACTTGAAATGGATTTGCAAGATTGGAAGTAAGCTAGTAAACTTGAAAGTGTTTTTGGTGTGTTCTTGAGTAGTTGTTTTGTAAGTTGATCTAGGTTAGGATTTATGAGCTAGATGGAGCTAGATTTTGATGAAGGTGATGAAGAACAATTAGAACATCAAGAGAGAACAAGAGAGAGATAAGTTTGATGCATGAACGTTAAAAAATGAAAGTGTTATAGTTGGTGAAGAAAAACGTGATCCTACCCTTGAATATAAGGTTCCATTTGTTTGTATTTTTGTTAGATATTTCAGGCTAGTTGCCAAATGATGGTTCCCACATGTTTAGATGACTCATTAAGGTTGCTAATAGCTGATCATTGAAGTGTATATACCAATAGTATATACGTCTAGAGGCTGGGTATTATACAAGTACGAATACGGATTGTGAAATGTCCCGTTCATATTGATTATAAACGTTCCATATTAATTGATTTCGTTGCGAGGTTTTGACCTCTATATGAGACGTTTTTCAAAGACTGCATTCATTTTTAAAACAACCATAACCTTTATTTTATCAATAAAGGTTTTAAAAACATTACGTAGATAATCAAATAATGATAATCTAAAATATACTGTTTACACACGACCATTACATAATGGTTTACAATAGAAATATATTACATCGGCATATGCTTCTTGAATACAGTTTTTACACAATATCATACAAACATGGACTCCAAATCTTGTCCTTATTTTAGTATGCAACAGCGGAAGCTCTTAGTATTCACCTGAGAATAAACATGCTTTAAACATCAACAAAAATGTTGGTGAGTTATAGGTTTAACCTATATATATCGAATCGTAATAATAGACCACAAGATTTCATATTTCAATACACATCCCATACATAGAGATAAAAATCATTCATATGGTGAACACCTGGTAACCGACATTAACAAGATGCATATATAAGAATATCCCCATCATTCCGGGACACCCTTCGGATATGATATAAATTTCGAAGTACTAAAGCATCCGGTACTTTGGATGAGGTTTGTTAGGCCCAATAGATCTATCTTTAGGATTCGCGTCAATTAGGGTGTCTGTTCCCTAATTCTTAGATTAACAGACTTAATAAAAAGGGGCATATTCGATTTCGATAATTCAACCATAGAATGTAGTTTCACGTACTTGTGTCTATTTTGTAAATCATTTATAAAACCTGCATGTATTCTCATCCCAAAAATATTAGATTTTAAAAGTGGGACTATAACTCACCTTCACAGATATTTCCTTCCTCGAAAATAATACTTGGCCACGGATCGATTCACGAACCTATACAAATATGTACATATATATCAAAGTATGATCAAAATATAATTACAACCATTTTTATTATGTTTTAAAGATTTGAGTGTATTAAGTCAGCTGTCCTCGTTAGTAACCTACAACTAGTTGTCCACAGTTAGATGTACAGAAATAAATCGATATATATTATCTTGAATCAATCCACGACCCAGTGTATATACGTCTCAGGCTAGATCACAACTCAAAGTATATATATTTTTGGAATCAACCTCAACCCTGTATAGCTAACTCCAACATTACTGCATATAGAGTGTCTATGGTTGTTCCAAATAATATATATACATGGGTCGATATGATATGTCAAAACATTTACATACGTGTCTATGGTATCCCAAGATTACATAATATATTAGAATACATGTATAATACAATATAAGTTAGCTAGGATATGATTTGTATAGATTTGTTAAACATTTCCCGTAGCTAAAAAGATCAAAAATATCCAATCTTGTTTTACCCATAACTTCTTCATTTTAAATCCGTTTTGAGTGAATCAAATTGCTATGGTTTCATATCGAACTCTAATTTAAGAATCCAAATAGAAAAAGTATAGGTTTATAGTTAGAAATTTAAGTTACATATCAATTACTAAAGAGGTAGTCATTTCCGTCGAAAGAAAGACATCTTGATGACCATTTTGAAAACATACTTTCACTTTGAGTTTAACCAAGATTTTTGGATATAGTTTCATGTTCATATGAAAAATCATTTTACCAGAATAAAAACTTTTAAATCAAAGTTTATCATAGTTTTTATTTATCCAAACCAAAGCAGCCCCCGGTTTCACTACGACTATATCCGATTTTATGGTGTTCATCGTGTTTCCAGGTTTTAAATCATTAAGTTAGCATATAATATAGATATAGAACATGATTTTAGTTGATTTTAAAAGTCAAGTTAGAAGGATTAACTTTTGTTTGCGAACAAGTTTAGAATTAACTAAACTATGTTCTAGTGATTACAAGTTTAAACCTTTGAATAAGATAGCTTTATATGTATGAATCGAATGATGTTATGAACATCATTACTACCTCAAGTTTTCTGGATAAAACTACTGGAAATGAGAAAAATGGATCTAGCTTCAAAGGATCCTTGGATGGCTTGAAAGTTCTTGAAACAGAATCATGACACGAAAACAGCTCAAGTAAGATTTTCACTCGAAATAAGATTGTTATAGTTGTAGAAATTGAATCAAAGTTTGAATATGAATATAACCTTGAATTAGAAAGATAACCTACTGTAAATAACAAAGGTTCCTTGATCTTACATGATTACTTGGAATAGATTAGAAAGCTTGGAAGTAGACTTGCAAACTTGGAAGTATTCTTGATTTTTATGAAACTATACTTATGTAATTTATGAAGAACACTTAGAACTTGAAGATGGAACTTGAGAGAGATCAATTAGATGAATAAAATTGAAGAATGAAAGTGTTTGTAGGTGTTTTTGGTCGTTGATATATGGATTAGATATAAAGGATATGTAATTTTGTTTTCATGTAAATAAGTCATGAATGATTACTAATATTTTTGTAATTTTATGAGATATTTCATGCTAGTTGCCAAATGATGGTTCCCACATGTGTTAGGTGACTCACATGGGCTACTAAGAGCTGATCATTGGAGTGTGTATACCAATAATACATACATCTAAAAGCTGTGTATTGTACGAGTACGAATACGGGTGCATACGAGTAGAATTGTTGATGAAACTGAACGAGGATGTAATTGTAAGCACTTTGTTAAGTAGAAGTACTTTTATATGTGTCTTGAATTCTTTCAAAAGTGTAAGAATACATATCAAAACACAACATGTATATACATTCTAATGGAGTCGTTAAGTCTTCGTTAGTCGTTACATGTAATGTTGTTTTGAAACCTTTAAGTTAACGATCTCAATTAATGTTGTTAACCCAATGTTTATTATATCAAATGAGATGTTAAATTATTATATTATCATGATATTATGATGTATGAATATCTCTTAATATGATATATACATTAAAATATCGTTACAACGATAATCGTTACATATAAGTCTCGTTTCGTAATTCTTGAGTTAGTAGTCTTGTTTTTACATATGTAGTTCATTGTTAACACACTTAATGATATATTTAAATATCATTTTATCATGTTAAATATAGTGTATCAATATCTTAATATGATACATATGTATTTAGTAGACGTTATCATAACGATAATCGTTATATATATCATTTCGAGTTTCTTAACTTAGTAATCTCATTTCTTACGTATATCACACATTGTTAATATACTTAGTGAGATACTTACTCATCATAATCTTATGTCAACCATATATATATGTCTATATATACCACAACATGTAGTTTTTGCAATTTTGTAACGTTCGTGAATCGCCGGTCAACTTGGGTGATCAATTGTCTATATGAAACTTATTTCATTTAATCAAGTCTTAACAAGTTTGATTGCTTAACATGTTGGAAACATTTAGTCATGTAAATATCAATCTCAATTAATATATATAAACAAGGAAAAGTTCGGGTCACTACAGATTGAATACGAGTAAATTGTGTTTACTGTAGCAAATAGTATTGTACTGTAGCGAAGCAAAAATTTACTGTAGCAAATAGTGTTTTACTTGTATATCTTTGATTTAATTGTATTTCTTCTTATATATATATATATATATATATATATATATATATATACATATACATATATATATATATATATATATATATATATATATATATATATATATATATATATAAAATAAAAACTTACATCATAAAAAAATAAAACGATTATATAATTATCACAAGTTATGACTTTCATGAATCATCAGGCAAACTGGGTGGTCAATTGTCTACATGAAATGCATTTCAAATAATCAAGTCTTAACAAGTTTGATTGCTTAACATGATGGAAACATTTAATCATGTAAATATCAATTTCATTTAATATATAATCATGGAAAAGTTCGGGTCACTACAGTACCTACCCGTTAAATAAATTTCGTCCTGAAATTTTAAGTTGTTGAAGGTGTTATAGGTGCGGGTATTTCAGCTTCATTTGATCTTCATGCTCCCAGGTGAACTCGGGTCCTCTACGAGCATTCCATCGAACCTTAACGATTGGTATTTTATTTTGCTTAAGTCTTTTAACCTCACGATCCATTATTTCGACGGGTTATTCAATGAATTGTAGTTTTTCGTTAATTGTAATCTCGTCTAATGGAATGGTGAGATCTTCTTTAGCAAAGCATTTCTTCAAATTCGAGATGTGGAAGGTGTTATGTACACTCGCGAGTTGTTGAGGTAACTCCAGTTGGTAAGCTACTGGTCTGACACGATCAATAATCTTGAATGGTCCAATGTACCTCGGATTTAATTTTCCCCGTTTACCAAATCGAACAACGCCTTTCCAAGGTGAAACCTTAAGCATGACCATGTCATCAATTTCAAATTCTATATCCTTTCTTTTACTGTCCGCGTAGCTCTTTTGTTGACTTTGAGCGGTTTTCAACCGTTGTTGAATTTGAATGATTTTCTTGGTAGTGTCTTGGATAATTTCTGGACCCGTAATTTGTCTATCCCCCACTTCACTTCAACAAATTGGAGACCTGCACTTTCTTCCATAAAGTGCCTCAAACGGTGCCATCTCAATACTTGAGTGGTAACTGCTGTTGTAGGAAAATTCTGCTAACGGTAGATGTCGATCCCAACTGTTTCCAAAATCAATAACACATGCTTGTAGCATGTCTTCAAGAGTCTGTATCGTCCTTTCACTTTGCCCATCAGTTTGTGGATTATAGGCAGTACTCATGTCTAGACGAGTCCCCAATGCTTGTTGTAACGTTTGCCAAAACCTTGAGACAAATCTGCCATCCCTATCAGAGATAATATAGATTGGTATTCCATGTCTGGAGACAACTTCCTTCAAGTATAGTCATGCTAACTTCTCCATTTTATCATCTTCTCTCATTGGCTGAAAGTGTGCTGACTTGGTGAGACGATCGACTATTACCCAAATAGTATCATAACCACTTGCAGTCCTTGGCAATTTAGTAATGAAATTCATGGTAATGTTTGTAGTGACCCAAACTTTTCCATGTTTTTATATATTAAATGAAATTTATATTTACATGATTAAATGTTTCCAACATGTTAAGCAATCAAACTTGTTAAGACTTGATTAATTGAAATAGGTTTCATATAGACAATTGACCACCCAAGTTGACCGGTGATTCACGAACGTTAAAACTTGTGAAAACTATATGATGACATATATATGGATATATATATAGTTAACATGATATTATGATAAGTAAACATATCATTAAGTATATTAACAATGAACTACATATGTAAAAGCAAGACTACTAACTTAATGATTTTGAAACGAGACATATATGTAACGATTATCGTTGTAACGACATTTAATGTATATATATATCATATTAAGAGATATTTATACATCATATTATCATGATAATATAATAATTTAAAATCTCATTTGATATTATAAACATTGGGTTAACAACATTTAACAAGATCGTTAACCTAAAGGTTTCAAAACAACACTTACATGTAACGACTAACGATGACTTAACGACTCAGTTAAAATGTATATACATGTAGTGTTTTAATATGTATTCATACACTTTTTAAAGACTTCAAGACACTTATCAAAATACTTCTACTTAACAAAAATGCTTACAATTACATCCTCGTTCAGTTTCATCAACAATTCTACTCGTATGCACCCGTATTCGTACTCGTACAATACACAACTTTTAGATGTATGTACTATTGGTATATACACTCTAATGATTAGATCTTAGCAGCCCATGTGAGTCACCTAACACATTTGGGAACCATCATTTGGCAACTAGCATGAAATATCTCATAAAATTACAAAAATATGAGTAATCATTCATGACTTATTTACATGAAAACAAAATTACGTATCCTTTATATCTAATCCATACACCAATGAACAAAAATACCTAAAAACACTTTCATTCTTCAATTTTCTTCATCTAATTGATCTCTCTCAAGTTCTATCTTCAAGTTCTAAGTGTTCTTCATAAATTCTACAAGTTCTAGTTTCATAAAATCAAGAATACTTCCAAGTTTGCTAGCTTACTTCCAATCTTGTAGAGTGATCATCCAACCTCAAGAAATCTTTCTTATTTACAGTAAAATATCTTTCTAATACATGGTAATACTCATATTCAAACTTTGATTCAATTTCTATAACTATAACAATCTTATTTCGAGTGGAAATCCTACTTGAACTTGTTTTTCGTGTGATGATTCTGCTTCAAGAACTTTCAAGCCATCCAAGGATCCTTTGAAGCTAGATCCATTTTTCTCATTTCCAGTAGCTTTATCCAGAAAACTTGAGGTAGTAATGATGTTCATAACATCATTCGATTCATACATATAAAGCTATCTTATTCGAAGGTTTAAACTTGTAACCACTAGAACATAGTTTAGTTAATTCTAAACTTGTTCGCAAACAAAAGCTAATCCTTCTAACTTGAGTTTTAAAATCAACTAAACACATGTTCTATATCTATATGATATACTAACTTAATGATTTAAAACCTGGAAACACGAAGAACACGGTAAAACCGGACATACGCCGTTGTAGTAACATCGCGGGCTGTTTTGGGTTAGTTAATTAAAAACTATGATAAACTTTGATTTAAAAGTTGTTCTTCTGGGAAAATGATTTTTCTTATGAACATCTAAAATGGTCATCTAGACGTCGTTCTTTCGACTGAAATGACTACCTTTACAAAAATGACTTGTAACTTATATTTCCCACTATAAACCTATACTTTTTATATTTAGATTCATAAAATAGAGTTTAATATGAAACCATAGCAATTTGATTCACTCAAAACGGATTTAAAATGAAGAAGTTATGGGTAAAACAAGATTGGATAATTTTTCTTGTTGTAGCAACGTGAAAATTGGTAACAAATCTATATTAATCATATCCTAGCTAACTTATATTGTATTATACATGTATTCTAATATATTATGTAATCTTGGCATACCATAGACACGTATGCAAATGTTTTGACATATCATATCGACCCATGTGTATATATTATTTGGAACAACCATAGACACTCTATATGCAGTAATGAGGGAGTTAGCTATACAGGGTTGAGGTTGATTCCAAAAATATATATACTTTGAGTTGTGATATAGCCTGAGACGTGTATACACTGGGTCATGGATTGATTCAAGATAATATATATCAATTTTTTTCTGTACATCTAACCTTGGACAACTAGTTGTAGGTTGCTAACGAGGACAGCTGACTTAATAAACTTAAAACATCAAAATGTATTAAAAGTGTTGTAAATATATTTTGAATATACTTTGATATATATGTACATATTTGTTATAGGTTCGTGAATCGACCAGTGGCCAAGTCTTACTTCCCGACGAAGTAAAAATCTGTGAAAGTGAGTTATAGTCCCACTTTTAAAACCTAATATTTTTGGGATGAGAATACATGCAGGTTTTATAAATGATTTACAAAATAGACACAAGTACGTGAAACTACATTCTATGGTTGAATTATCGAAATCGAATATGCCCCTTTTTATTAAGTCTGGTAATCTAAGAATTAGGGAACAGACACCCTAATTGACGCGAATCTTAAAGATAGATATATTGGGCCTAACAAACCCCATCCAAAGTACCGGATGCTTTAGTACTTCGAAATTTATATCATATCCGAAGGGTGTCCCGGAATGATGGGGATATTCTTATATATGCATCTTGTTAATGTCCGTTACCAGGTGTTCACCATATGAATGATTTTTATCTCTATGTATGGGATGCGTATTGAAATATGAAATCTTGTGGTCTATTGTTACGATTTGATATATATATAGGTTAAACCTATAACTCACCAACATTTTTGTTGACGTTTAAAGCATGTTTATTCTCAGGTGAATACTAAGAGCTTCCGCTGTTGCATACTAAAATAAGGACAAGATTTGGAGTCCATGTTTGTATGATATTGTGTAAAAACTGCATTCAAGAAACATATGTCGATGTAATATATTTCTATTGTAAACCATTATATAATGGTCGTGTGTAAACAATATATTTTAGATTATCATTATTTGATAATCTACGTAATGCTTTTGAAACCTTTATTTATAAAATAAAGGTTATGGTTGTTTTAAAAATGAATGCAGTCTTTGAAAAACGTCTCATATAGAGGTCAAAACCTCGCAACGAAATCAATTAATATGGAACGTTTATAATCAATATGAACGGGACATTTCAGTTGGTATCCAAGCGTTGGTCTTTGAGAACCAGAAAATTTGCATTAATGTGTCTTATCGAGTTTGTTAGGATGCATTAGTGAGTCTGGACTTCGACCTTGTTTTCTTTAAAAATGATTGTTTAACATTTTTGTTGGAAACTATATATATTTAACATGTGAATATTATGTGATATATTAATCTCTTAACGTGTTTGATATTATGTGATAGATGTCTACCTCTAGAACAAGTCCCATTGACTCACCTAATAATAATGAAGAGGCAAATGTAAATTGGAATGATTCGTAGACTGATTCACAAGTTCCCGAAGAGGAACCGGAAGAAGAGTTGGAACCGGAAGAAGAATCGGAACCGGAAGAAGAATCGGAACCGGAAGAAGAAATAGAACCAGGGGGAAATAATAAAACGGTTAAGTAGAAGAAAATCCTCAACCAACCGACCAAATTTAATTATGGTCAATGGTGTTTCCGCCAAGGAAGCAAAGTATTGGGAGGATTACCAATTCTCCGATGAATCAGATCCCAACAAGGATTCCGATGATGTTATAGAAATTACCCCAACACAATTTAATAAGGCAAAAGAGAACAATAAGGGAAAGGGCATAAAAATAGAGAAATTTGATTCCAAACACGATGAACTTTATATGTATCGTCAACACCCGTATTTCTTAAGTTGTGACAATAACCCGGGAACCTCTAAACTGCCAGGTTTTTCTAAACCAATATGGAAAATGACGGCTCGTATTAGGGGAACATCATATATCCCTAGAAACTTGGCAAAACGAACCAAAACCAAAGAAGAAGAAGAAACGAGCAAGTCGGAATAAGATAGTTGTATTCGTGTGGTGTAATATATGTAATATAGTGTGCTTATGCTTTATGATATATGTAAAAATTACTTGTATTAATAAGTATTTTTTTATGAATCTAACTCTTGTCTATTTTACAGTATAAAAACACAAAATGGATAGACAACCCAATATTTTAAGAGACCTACCCGGAGACATGATTGATTAAATCTTGTCTAGAGTCGGTCAGAATTCCTCGGCACAACTATTTAAGGCGAGATCAGTTTGTAAGACATTCGAAGAACGTTCCAAGAATGCCTTGGTTTATAAAAGGCTTTCGTTCGAAAGATGGTTGATATCACATTGGGAAATCCATAAGTTACGATGTGTTTACTTTGACACATATATTGCGGGGAACCCAAATGCTATTTTACGCAACGGGTTAGAAAATTATTTTGACTCAATATATCCGAATATAGGACTTCGTGATTTAGAAAAAGCGGCTAACATGCAACATAAAGAAGCATGTTATGCTTACGGGTTAGTAATGTTCGCTTCTCACCAAAGTGAGAACAAGAACATCGGGCTACAACTATTAAACAAAACGTTCCCACAAGTGACGGAGTCGGTAATTGGGGTAAGAAATGAGGTTTTTAGGTTATTACGAGACTGTTGGTCATTACGTAACCTTCATCCTTTTGACGACGTTACAACACATTGTCTTACTATCAGTCACAACGGTTATGTTCCACAAAACCAAGGATAGGAAGTGGTATTAGTAAAACCAGAATGCATGACTTGTTTCTGGACGTATGAATTACGTGTCTTTATTGTCTTTGCTGAACGCCTTATTTATTAACTAGAATTATCTTCGCAACTACTTTGTATCAAAGTTTTATGTGCTATATTTCATGCTATATGTAAAACAAAGCGGTATTGTAAGTTTGCAAGTTATTGTATAAAGGTTTGAATATGATAATTTTTTTTTTGTGATTAGTTTTTCATATAGAATTGTAGTAGTTGAAATGGTATGTTAGCTACTAAGTATGAACTTAACGGGTTGGTACTACCCGAATTTAAACTTATAAAACGCTAATATGAAGAAAAAGCTTTTATAAATGAGTTCATATTATGCTACGAGATATTATTGACTACTCTTAATATTCTGTATGATTAACTTGTTTCATTTGACTATTTGAAGGAAATGGCACCGACTACTCGACAAACCATGAATATGAGCGAAGAGGAATTTTGTACCTTTCTTGCTGCAAACATAGCCGCAGTACAGGCTGCGCTACATACCAGCAATAACTCTGAATCTAGCAATACAGCTAACGGCGCAAGAAATCGTGTAGGATGCACCTACAAAGAATTCACTGCCTGCAAAACTTTGGAATTTGATGGAACCGAAGGACCGATCGGATTGAAACGGTGGACCGAGAAGGTCAAATCGGTGTTTGCCATAAGTAAGTGTACTGAAGAGGACAAAGTGAAGTACGCTACGCATACCTTCACAGGTACTGTGTTAACATGGTGGAATACCTATCTAGAGCAAGTGGGACAAGATGATGCTTACGCACTACCGTGGTTAGCATTCAAGCACTTGATGAACGAGAAGTACCGTCCCAGAACCGAGGTCAATAAGCTCAAGATAGAACTTAGAGGGTTACGAACCCAAGGATTTGATATTACCACGTACGAAAGACGATTCACAGAATTGTGCCTATTGTGTTCGAGAGCGTTCGAAGATGAGGAAGGGAAGATCGACACGTTTGTGAAAGGATTACCGGAAAGAATCCAAGAAGATATAAGTTCACACGAGCCCGCCTCCATACAACAGGCATGTAGAATGGCTCACAAACTAGTAAACCAGCTTGAGGAAAGAATTAAAGAACAGGCGGCTGAAGAGGCCAATGTGAAGCAAGCCAAAAGAAAGTGGGAGGAAAACGGTGATAAGAATCACCAATACAACAACAACAACAATTACAACAATAATCGCAACAACTATCCCAACAATCGCAACATCAATCGTAACTATAACAAACGGCCCAACAACAACAACAACAACAACAACAGCAACTACAACAATCACCCCAACAACAATAACAATTGCAACAACAACAACAATCAGAAGCAGCTATGCCAAAGGTGTGAAAAGTATCACTCGGGGTTCTGCACCAAATTTTGCAACAAGTGTAAAAGAAATGGTCATAGCGCGGCAAAGTGTGAGGTCTACGGACCAGGGGTTAACAGAACGAAAGGAACCAATGGTGTCAGAACGAGTAATGGCCGAGCAAGTAGTGTCGGAGCAAGTTATGCCAATGTAGTTTGTTGTAAATGTGGAAAACCGGGCCACATTATTAGAAATTGCCCGAACCAGGAGAACACGAATGGACAAGGCCGTGGAAGAGTTTTTAATATTAATGCGGCAGAGGCACAGGAAGACCCGGAGCTTGTTACGGGTACGTTTCTTATTGACAATAAATCTACTTATGTTTTATTTGATTCGGGTGCGGATAGAAGCTATATGAGTAGAGATTTTTGTGCTAAATTAAGTTGTCCATTGACGCCGTTGGATAGTAAATTTTTACTCGAATTAGCAAACGGTAAATTAATTTTAGCAGATTATATATGCCGAAATCGAGAAATTAAACTGGGTAGCAAAATATTTAAGATTGATTTGATACCCGTAGAGTTAGGCAGTTTTGATGTAATAGTTGGCATGGACTGGCTGAAGAAGGTGAAAGCAGAGATCGTATGTTATAAAAATACAATTCGCATTGTACCAGAAGAAGGAGAACCCTTAATGGTGTACGGAGAAAAGGGCAACACGAAGCTACATCTTATTAGTAATTTGAAGGCACAAAAACTAATAAGAAAAGGTTGCTATGCTGTTCTAGCACATGTCGAGAAAGTACAAACTGAAGAAAAGAGCATCAATGATGTTCCTGTCGCAAAAGAATTTCCCGATGTATTTCCGAAAGAATTACCGGGACTACCCCCACATCGATCTGTTGAATTTCAAATAGATCTTGTGCCAGGAGCTGCACCAATAGCTCGTGCTCCTTATAGACTCGCACCCAGCGAGATGAAAGAACTGCAAAGCCAACTGCAAGAACTATTAGAACGTGGTTTCATTCGACCAAGCACATCACCATGGGGAGCTCCTGTTTTGTTTGTCAAGAAGAAGGATGGTACATTTAGGTTGTGTATTGACTACAGAGAGTTGAACAAACTTACCATCAAAAACCGTTATCCACTGTCGAGAATTGACGACTTATTTGATCAACTACAAGGCTCGTCGGTTTAATCGAAGATCGATTTACGTTTTGGATATCATCAAATGCGAGTAAAGGAGGATGATATTCTAAAAACTGCTTTTAGGATGCGTTATGGTCATTACGAGTTTATGGTTATGCCGTTTGGATTGACTAACGCACCAGCTGTGTTCATGGACCTTATGAACCGAGTGTGTGGGCCATATATTGACAAGTTTGTCATTATTTTCATCGATGACATACTTATTTACTCAAAAACATTTGAGAAAAGTGCTAGAAGTATTGAGGAAAGAAAAACTGTACGCTAAGTTTTCAAAGTGTGCATTTTGGTTGGAAGAAGTTCAATTCCTCAATCACATAGTGAACAAAGAAGGTATTCAGGTGGACCCGGCAAAGATCGAAACCATTGAAAAGTGGGAAACCCCAAAAACTCCGAAGCATATACGTCAATTTTTAGGATTGGATGGTTACTACAGAAGATTCATCCAAGATTTCTCCAAAATAGCAAAACCCTTGACTGCATTAATGCATAAAGGGAAGAAATTTGAATGGAAGGATGAACAAGAGAAGGCGTTTCAATTATTGAAGAAAAAGATAACTACGGCACCTATATTGTCATTGCCTGAAGAGAATGATGATTTAGTGATTTATTGTGACACATCAAAGCAAGGTCTCGGTTGTGTATTAATGCAACGAACGAAGGTGATTGCTTATGCGTCTAGACAATTGAAGATTCACGAGCAAAATTATACGACGCATGATTTGGAATTAGGCGCGGTTGTTTTTGCATTAAAGACTTGGAGGCACTGCTTATATGGGGACAAAAGTATTATATATACCGACCACAAAAGTCTTCAACACATATTTAATCAGAAACAACTGAATATGAGGCAGCGTAGGTGGATTGAATTGTTGAATAATTACGACTTTGAGATTCGTTACCACCCGGGGAAGGCAAATGTGGTAGCCGACGCCTTGAGCAGAAAGGACAGAGAACCCATTCGAGTAAAATCTATGAATATAATGATTCACACTAACCTTACTACTCAAATAAAGGAGGCGGGAGTTTTAAAAGAGGGAAATTTAAAGGATGAAATACCCAAAGGATCGAAGAAGCATCTTAATATTCGGGAAGACGGAACCCGGTATAGGGCTGAAAGAATTTGGGTACTAAAATTTGGAGATATGAGAGAAATGGTACTTAGAGAAGCTCATAAAACCAGATAATCAATACATCCTGGAACGGTGAAGATGTACAAGGATCTTAAGAAACATTTTTGGTGGCCAGGTATGAAATCCGATATTGCTAAATATGTAGGAGAATGTTTGACGTGTTCTAAGGTCAAAGCTGGACATCAGAAACCATCAGGTTTACTGCAACAACCTGAAATCCCGGAATGGAAATGGGAAAATATTACCATGGATTTCATTACTAAATTGCCAAGGACTGCAAGTGGTTATGATACTATTTGGGTAATAGTTGATCGTCTCACCAAGTCAGCACACTTCCTGCCAATAAGAGAAGATGACAAGATGGAGAAGTTAGCACGACTGTATTTGAAGGAAGTCGTCACCAGACATGGAATACCAATCTCTATTATCTCTGATAGGGATGGCAGATTTATTTCAAGATTCTGGCAGACATTATGTGACGACCTGGAAATTTCCGATCAAATTTAAAACTAATCTTATATGGTTTCGACATGATAAGCATAGTCTGTTAAACTGAATCTTAAAAAAAATCTTGAACTGTTTCAGATATCTATTTGACCTTTGGCTATTCCCGACGATTCACGAACGATTAATTGTAAATATATATATATATATTCATACATACAAATGTAAGTATATATATTAATTGAATATAATAAAATATGGTTGAAACATCAAGAAAATAATTATGTAAAATAATTTACACGATTAGAAAGTTATTACTATTATAAATCTGTGAATAAATATATATGATTTATATAATAATTGTTATCTTATGTTTATATTTCATCCATGTTAAACTGTTAGACACAATTAAATGAAATTAGACGGCTGCTAACTGTAACTTAAAAGCCATGTGTTTATTATTAATAGTATTTTATATTATAATTATTATTATGTTAAAATTATTAATTAGTATTAGTAAATTTATATGTTATAGATTCGGTTTTCTGTCCAAATCAACACACAAATAATTAAACCCGTGAATGATGAATGATTTATCAATACACAGTATTTTTTTTGTTTCTATCTTTCATCCACTCACATCATATAGATGTATATATAGATAATATATAAACATATATAACTAATCAGATTTTTTTATATATATACATGCACACATATGAGATATATATATCTATCACCACTATTATCTTCAATCATCCACCATTTTCTTTTGGCTTTCTGCTCGACACCAACCATCATATTTTCACAATTCTTCAACCACCAAATTAATAACAAAACCATCAAAACTCTCGTGAGATCCTTCTCTTCTCGTTATGATAATGGTCGAGTGATGAACCTGCAAGACATCAATAACCATACTGTTTTTCTGTTTCATCCACATGACAAAACGATCAACCTTCACCATTTTAGATCGGACACCACCTTGAATCACAATCACCATCACCTCACCCATCGAAGTCATTAGTCGTCTACTACTGTCATCAAACCATCAAATATATCTACTGAACCATTCCTTCGGCTCACAAACCACAAATCGAACCACCTTATATGTGTTCCTGTTTACGGTTACCAAAACGAAACCCATAAACCACATATCTCTCTTCCTCTCTAAAATTTGTTTTCATATATATTCTATATGTCTCGATCGCCATTGACTCAGCACCTCATCCACAAGAACAAACGTCAGTCACCTTCATTCAATACACCACCACACGCTCACCCTAAAATACTTTAACCATAACCGCCATCATCCTTGGCCATCACCATAATCTTTTGCAATCCCCACCCTCCTCACGCCATTATGAACAACCCACCGTCGACAACCACTATCCACCATCAATCACCGAGAATCGCCACTCATCCGTCACCCTCAACCTCATTTGAACCATTATCTCCATCTATTTTTTTTTCTTTCTTTCTCTCTCTACGATTTTGATCGTGAATCACCAAACTTCACTGCCACCCTATACTCACCATACCCTTCATCACCGTCGGCCACCACTTAATCACCATCATGTTCGTTATGACCGTTACCACCCCAATAACCAATACCTTGACCACCATAACCGTAGACAACCGTCACCCTCAAAATATTTCCTTCTCACTCATCTCTCCCTCTTAAATTATAAACCTTCATAATCGCTACCATAGAACCTATCTACTATTCTGTCTATGTTCTCGTTTGAGCTACAACAACTACAAACCATCGAACCATCATCAACTACTCAACCGATCACCACCATTCAAAAACTTGCACACCTACTGCTGCAGCTTATTTATGTTTCTATTTCGTTCTATTACCACCACCAGAACATACAATTACCTGCTCGTTAATCTGCCTTCCTTTCTGTTTAAACCGTGAATTCTCGCAAACTATCACCATTGTTGCCGTATAATGTCGCTGCTACTCCTCCTTTTGGCCGAGAGTTCCAAACAAATGTTTCCACTAGTTGTTTAAAATAAGGCATTAGAAAGGAGGTAAGTTAGGTATAACAAAAACTAATAATGATTGATGAGCTGTTAATGGACAAATGGATAGGTTTTGTCGATTGCAAAAGTGGCCAAGAAAGAAACAATTAATTAACAACGTGTAGGGCCTCGAGGTGTCTTTGTGTTTCTGATGGAAATCGAATCCCACAATAATATATATCATCCAGCTATTTTAAAAATTCACAAAACATATATTAAGTTTAAAACCACATGGACTGAGTTTATTTATTGATCTGGGCCGTGATTCAATATTAAATACCAGATGGGTCGAGTACTAAATAGATGTTGGGCCGATATCTAGTTTCTGTTGGGCCGATATATTTTGAACTAGGGAATAGATAAATGACGATGATATAGGATATAAGCTTAGAATCTGGAATTAAAACAGAAAAGTAAGCTGGAGCAGATGGTTTAAGTGTATGTTATGTATGCGAGAGGTCCCGGGTTCGAGTCCTGGCATGGGCAACTCTTTTTAGAAAAGATTTTAAGGGTTCGTAAATCCGAGGCCAACCCTATACTTGTTCAGTTCCGTCATATGCTTTATTGCTACGAAATACAATATTGTGAGTTTCATTTGCTCCCTTTTATATATATTTTTGGGACTGAGAATACATGCGCTGTTTTTATAAATGTTTTATGAAATAGGCACAAGTACTAAAACTAATTCTACGTGGGTTTAAACCAGAAATATACCCTTAGCTTGGTAACATTAAACTACTTGTCTATGTACGGTAGGCGCGAATCCTAAAGATAGATCTATTGGGCCTGACAAACTCCATCCTGACTATGGGATGCTTTAGTACTTCGAGGTTATTTTAAACACACCTGATCTGGTGTACTTCAGAGGGTAAAACATGAACGTTAAGGCTTGTTACTGGGTGCCTACAACTTATAGAATACTTTTATACACTTGCGAGTGTACATATATTTATAAACGGAAATCTTGTGGTCTATTAATATATTGAAATGATTGTTATGATAAACCTATGAACTCACCAACCTTTTGGTTGACAGTTTTAAGCATGTTTATTCTCAGGTACGAATTAAGTCTTCCACTGTGCATTTGCTTATTTTTGGGATATTACTTGGAATCGATCATCGCAATGGGACCAGATGTTGATGATTTTGTCCAGGTGGATAAGGACGGGTCGTCACAGGTGGTATCAGAGCGGTGGTCTTAGAGAACCAGGTCTTGCATTAGTGTGTCTAGCTGATAGTTGTTTAGATGCATTAGCGGGTATGGACTTCGACCGTGTCTGCATGTCAAAAGTTTTGCTTATCATTTCGTGTCGAAAATTACCTGTTTATCATTCTAAGTCTAGACACGTCCTACTGCCTTTATTGCATAGATAGTGTACCGACAAATTCATATCTTAGCGTATCTGCTAATTCATATCTTAACATATCTATTACGATAAACTTTGCCTGATATCTCCCGTAAATTTCTCCGTAATTTAAGGAATCCTGGTACTATATATATCTATGCATATTATGCATTGAGAATACCATCCAACAATCAGTTGCTGTCACTAAACGTTTCATACCAAAAATATTTTTCTGTGATCGCGAAAGATGGCCTCTACGAATCGTCCAAGTTCCTCTGACTCCGAAGACAGTGTGACGGGAGCACACCAACCAATCAACTACCGTGATTACTGGAGAATATGGGGGTGGGTTCGCGACATACTCACCCTATGGAGAAGGGAAGAAGGTACTCCATATCATGAACCGAATCTACCACCTAACCTTGGAGTACTCGACCCGCTCACCAGCGAACCTGTTCGCAACACCGTTTATACCCTTTTTGCGAGAATTTTTCGTCTTGAGACTACTATTAATGGAACTAGAGAAGATATCCGATCTCTACCTCACACTGATAACCAACCAGGGTTAGTAGAAGAAGTTAAAGAACTTCGAGCTCGAGTGCTAACCTTCAAGAATATGGTTCAAAACTTACAGGCACCAGCAGCATCACCGGCACTAACAGTACCACCAACAACAACATCCGCATCACCAGCTTCGACATCTCATTCTGTACCTCGAGTATAATCATCGTTCTACATATCATTCTACATCGATTATCTTCGCTCGACATGGTGATTACGTAATTTCTAAAGTTTTAGAGATTATGTAATCTAGTATTAACGATAAATCAAATGAGTTTAATATCTTATTGACTCATTAAATCCATGATTACATCTGAAGAAAATATATATGTATATATGTTTTCATAAAGAATGTAATTAATAATTATTTTGTACAAGTTGTTAATGGTGAAAATATTTTAACGGGTAGGTAATACCCGAGGAATATTTAGATTTCACATTAATAAGTTACACTGTACATTCTTTCAAATCTGATTCAACAGTCATTTACTATCATGTGTACATCTACAGATATACGTATCCATTCACCGCAGAATAATCATATTCATCCAATTTCATATTTAGATTTTGATTTATCAAAAATCAAGTGGCTTAATGAAGGAAACATTTGACAAAATAAAATTTGTTAGAAACAAACAAATTAACTATGAGAAATTTTGTTAAGAATCCACGCTAACTGTTCCTAGCTAATTGTTCCCAGCTAACTGATTACACTTTATTTATCGCAATTTAATTATCGCAATTTACATTCTCGCAATTTTATTTATTGTCATTTAATTTCTGTTATTTACTTTACGCATTTTATTTATCGTCATTTAATTTCTGTATTTATTTTACGCACTTTATATACCGGGACACGTATACAAGGTTTTGACATATCATATCGACGCATCTATATATATTATTTGGAATCACCATAGACACTCTATATGTAGTAATGATCGAGTTCTCTATACAGGGTTGAGGTTGATTCTATAATAATATATATACTTTGAGTTGTGATCGAGTCTGAGACGTATACGGGTCACGACACGTATTAATTAATTCGAATATAATATAATAAACTATATATGAATTACTGGACTGTTAACTGTGGACTATCGACTGTGGACTAATAACACTGGACAATTAAAATGAATTAAAATATTGATTATAACATATGAAACTAAACAATTCTTCAAGTTTGCCACTTGATTTCATCGTAAACCTCATTCGTATCTTGACGATTACAATCTGCGTTCAAACCTTTCACGATTCTTGAAGACACCTCAATCGAGAAGATGAAACAACCGTACTTCATCTATGAAAGAAAATATTGATGCATATAGTTATGCACCTGAAAACTCTCGAAACCTGAGTAAACATTTAACACGTAGCCGTGCTAATTCCTTGGTGTTATTATTACCCAAAATAACTTAATAATTCCTTTCCAAAGTAGCCAATTTTGTCACAGATCCAACAATTCAACTTCGACTTTTCGTTCGAATTAACCTTATTATAACTTTGATATATACGTTTGCCACTGTTATTGAAACCTATTATATTCCACCATATTACCATCAGCGTTTAATCATCTAAAAACACAATTCACTTGAAACCACCTCGGTTTGATAACCGATGACCCAGATCCGTTAACTTTGAAAATGCTGACGAAGCAGCATGTTGTAGATGGTCTTAATGGCCAAAAGTTGATGATAAAGAATGGAAGGTTGGGAACGCTCAATAAAAAAAATTAGTACCGAAAAGAGGATTATGCAAAACTATGAAGGAGGCTGTGGATAAATCACCAGAACTAAAACATGTACTTAATGAATCTAGATGATTCTGTATCTGATGAACTCTTCAGCGAATATCTTGCTCCTTACCTATTCTAAATCCTTGCGGAAAGGTTCTGCAACATCCTTTGATTCTAGATATTTTAAATTCTAAGATGCCATCATATCTTTCGTTATAAATATCTTCGATAATTCTAAAGATACCTTCATTGATATCTTTGTCCGAAATTATTCAACTCTTCGTGCTATCTATATTACATTATAAAAGAAACTGTTTTAGTTTCTATATTATGTAACAATCGAGTTTGAATTGTGAATGATTTTGATAATGCTAAAAACGAACATATATTTCATAGCATTATTCCTCAAGAAAGACAAGCTTTTAGTTGCAATTGTTCTATTTACAAGTGATATTCGTTTAAATAATAAAAGGTGAAGACAAAAGACAGATTCGACGAATTGAAGACGCAAACGACCAAAAAGCTCAAAAGAACAAAAGACAATCAAAAAGGTTCCAATTATTGATAAGAAACATCTCGAAATTACAAAAGTACAAGATTCAAAACGCAAAGTACAAGATATTAAATTGTACGCGAGGACGTTCGAAAATCCGGAACCGGGACCAGAGTCAACTCTTAACGCTCGACGCAACCGACTAAAAATTACAAGTTAACTATGTATATAAATATAATATAATATATAATTAATTATATTAATTATATATATATTATATATATATTATTAAAACCGTCGGCAGCAAGAAACTCCAAGGGTGTGAGCTGTAAATACATCCTCCGCGACTCGCGGAGTTTGAAGGGGTTTCTGCCGCGAGTCGCGGAGCCCCAATTTTCAACTCTGGCTATAAAGCCAACCGAATTCTGATCAAATTTTATCATCTTTTTTTCTTCTCATTCATACGAGATATATATATATATAATTTATATTTTAATTTTAATTTTAATTATAATTCTAATAATAAGGGTATGTTAGCGAATGTTGTAAGGGTGTAAGTCGAAATTCTGTCCGTGTAACGCTACGCTATTTTTAATCATTGTAAGTTATGTTCAACCTTTTTACATTAATGTCTCGTAGCTAAGTTATTATTATGCTTATTTAAAACGAAGTAATCATGATGTTGGGCTAATTACTAAAATTGGGTAATTGGGCTTTGTACCATAATTGGGGTTTGGACAAAAGAACGACACTTGTGGAAATTAGACTATGGGCTATTAATGGGCTTTATATTTGTTTAACTAAATGAAAGTTTGTTAATTTTAATATAAAGATTTACAATTGGGCGTCATTATAAATTACCATATACACTCGATCGGACACGATGGGCGGGGTATTTATATGTACGAATAATCGTTCATTTAACCGGACACGGGAATGGATTAATAGCCACTAGAATAATTAAAACAGGGGTGAAATTACATTCAAGGGTAATTGGTGTAATTGTTAACAAAGTAGTAAAACCTTGGTTTACACGCAGTCGATAACCTGGTGTATTCATTAAACAAAGTATTAAAACCTTGTTACAATTCGAATCCCCAATTAGTTGGAATATTTAACTTCGGGTATAATAATAATTTGACAAGGACACTTGCAATTTATATTTATGACTGATGGACTGTTATGGACAAAAACCAGACGGACATATTAGATAATCCAGGACAAAGGACAATTAACCCATGGGCATAAAACTAAAATCAACACGTCAAACATCATGATTACGGAAGTTTAAATAAGCATAATTCTTTTATTTCATATTTAATTTCCTTTATTTTATATTTAATTGCACTTCTAATTATCGCACTTTTATTGTTATTTAATCGCACTTTTAATTATCGTACTTTTTAATTATCGCAAGTTTATTTTATCGCATTTTTATTATTCGCAATTTCATTATCGTTATTTACTTTACGCTTTAATTTAAGTCTTGTATTTATTATTTTACATTAGGTTTTAACTGCGACTAAAATCTTAAAATCGACAAACCGGTCATTAAACGGTAAAAACCCCCCTTTATAATAATAATATTACTTATATATATATTTGTATTTTTATAAAAGTAAACTAATATAGCGTTGAGTTTTGTTTAAAGATTTCCCTGTGGAACGAACCGGACTTACTAAAAACTACACTACTGTACGATTAGGTACACTGCCTATAAGTGTTGTAGCAAGGTTTAAGTATATCCATTCTATAAATAAATAAATATCTTGTGTAAAATTGTATCGTATTTAATAGTTTTTTCCTAGTAAAATATAAGCTATTTTATATACACCTCGCTTCACATCAAGTATTTTTGGCGCCGCTGCCGGGGAACTATCTTAAAAGCCGGAAGCGCAACGCTAATATAAAAAAAAAAAAAGATTTTTTTTTGTTTACTTTTATTAAAATTCGTTTTTGTAAAAATACGTTTTAAAAATATAAAAAGAAAAACAAAAATATAAGTATTTTTAAGATTTTGTTAAATATTTAAGTTTTATAAGTTTCTTTATTTCTATTTTAGTTTATAAAAATATAAGTTTTATTTTAAAATCTTTTATTTATTTAAAAAAACAGAAAACATAAAAAAAAAAAAAAATAAAGAAAACGCGTAAAATTTCAAAGCTGTCAACAGAATTTCTGAACCCCGCGACTCGCGGGGTTTTCTTCTTTAATTGCCGCGACTCGCGGAGCTACTCTGACACGCGCACAGGAAGCCCTAATCGAGCATTAATTACGGATATTATTAATTATAATTATTATTTAACCTAATTATTATTATTATTATTATTAGTTTTATTTTTACTTTTTACTTTTTATTTATTTATGTATTTAGTTAAATTAGTTTTATTAAAATTGTAAAATTAATAGTTTAATAAAATAAATAATATAAAAATAATATTTTTATAAAAATTGTACTTTTTACAACTTTTTGGTATATTTTTATATTTTGTCCCTTTTTAATCGTTGTAGCGTAATATTTGTATTTTTAGCTCATATTTAATTTTAAACTTAGTTTTTGCTATAGTTATTTTTACTCCTAGATTTTTAGGCTTTGCCGTAGAATTCTTTAAGTGCTTTTTCTTTAAACTAAGATTTAGATGCTTTAGAATTTTGCGACGCCTTTTTAAGTTTTAGTTTTTTTTTTTAAGTTATTTCCATTTGGGATTTAGTTTTTCCTGTAAGCTTTAATATTTTTAGACACCTTTTACTATGTACCAATTATCATTTCAATTAGTAATTTCAATTTGCGATTATAATTTTAAGTTAGTTGTAGTAATAAGGTTAGGTTAGTTAAGTATTTTTAAGTTTTTATAAGTTTCTTTTATTTTTCCGTCACCTTTTATTTTTCAACCATTTTTTCTTTTTCGACCTTTTTCGACGAACTCTTTTTCTTTCTTATTTCTCGCTATTCTAGTTTTAGGACTTAGAATTTTTTCTACTTCTTATCTAAATTTCTTAAAATTACGAAAATTTATTTTAAGTGGTTAAATTAATAGACATCAAAATTTTCTGGTTCGTAGTAATAGTTGGATTTGTACGTGGACCGGGTTATTGGAGCCAAACAGTCCTCAATTATATTGAGACCAAACGAATCCTGCCCCTCTGCTGCATCTTTTGGCTATTCGAAACGTGGGCAAAATCAGAAAAGTCTATTGATTGGATAACTTATTATAATTTTTCTTTCCTTTTAAAAACTAATAGGATATTCAGTGAATGCACCGAGCAAGACGTTCATCACCTTTTGTACGTTCACCACCTGTAACTCGATCAAGACATCGTTTAACAAATATAACCGCCGTTGATTTTTCTTTAGAATCGTCATCCAGTCGACCAAGTACTTCAGTTCAAATTTTCGATAATCCATTTTTTGAACCCAACCTCACAATTGAGAATCCAGAGAATATTCAGGAACGGTTCGTAGATCCTGAACCACTAAACTTTCCTCCGGAACCACCAATCATTCAAACAGAGATTGTTGAGGAACGAACCATTAAAACAGAATCATCTAGTGATACCGATTCAACAAATTCAATTATGGAGAATCTGGAACCTTTAAGTATGGAAGACCGAATGAGAGCTAAACGCACTGGCCAAGGTCACGCAATTACTCATCCAGACATTAATGCGCCAGATTATGAAATCAAAGGACAAATTCTACACATGGTGACTAATCAATGCCAATTTAGTGGTGCGCCGAAGGAAGATCCAAATGAACATCTACGTACCTTTAATAGGATCTGCACACTATTTAAAATCCGAGAAGTGGAGGATGAACAGATATATCTCATGTTATTTCCCTGGACTTTAAAGGGAGAAGCCAAAGATTGGTTGGAATCGTTACCTGAAGGGGCGATCGATACATGGGACGTTTTAATTGACAAATTTCTTAAACAATTCTTTCCTGCATCTAAAGCCGTAAGACTTCAAGCAGAAATTGTTACGTTCACACAGAAGCCAAATGAAACTCTATATGAGGCGTGGACAAGATATGGAAAGTTATTAAGAGGATGTCCGCAACATGGTTTAGACACCTGTCAAATAGTACAAATATTCTACCGAGGATGCGACATCACTACAAGAAAAGACATAGATATAGCAGCTGGTGGTTCGATTATGAAGAAAACCGAAACTGATGCTTACAAAATTATTGATAACACTGCTTCCCACTCGCATGAGTGGCACCAAGAAAAAGATATCATTAGATCATCTAAAGCAGCTAGAGCCGATTCTAGCCATGACTTAGATTCCATTTTGGCAAAGATAGATGCTTTCGAGAGACGAATGGAAAAGATGACTAAAGATATTCATGCTATACGAATTAGTTGTGAGCAGTGTGGAGGACCACATTTGACAAAAGATTGTCTCAGTATTGAATTAACAATGGAACAAAGAGAGAATATTTCATACATAAACCAAAGGCCTGGAAATAATTATCAGAATAATTATCAACCGCCAAGACCGATTTACAATCAAAACCAGAATTATAACCGAAATATTCCATACAACAACCAACAAGGTCCTAGCAATCAACAAGTATCCAATAATACTTACAATCAGCAAAGACCTAATTTTCAAAACAAACCACCACAACAAACCGATGATAAAAAGCCGAATTTAGAAGATATGATGACGAAGCTAGTTGAAACTCAAACGCAGTTTTTCACATCTCAAAAACAAACAAATGAACAAAATGCTCAAGCATTTAGAAATCAACAAGCTTCTATTCAAAATCTGGAACAAGAAGTAAGTAACCTAGCAAGGTTAATAGGTGAAAGAAAACCGGGAAGTCTACCAAGCGATACAAATGCTAACCCCCGGAATGAAACAGCTAAAGCTATTACCACAAGAAGTGGTACAACACTTAAACCACCTGAAATACCTGTAACTTCTGATAAAACCATTCCTACTCCACAAGAACCACAACCTGATCAAGATAAGGAAAAAGAACCGGTAGTTGAAAAGGTTAATGAAGATAACACAGTTAAGGATAAACCTTATGTTAAACCATACCAACCACCACTTCCTTACCCGAGTAAAATGAAGAAAGAAAAACTTGAAGCCGAGCAATCCAAATTCTTGGATATGTTTAAACAGATAAATGTAAATCTTCCTTTCATTGATGTGATTTCAGGAATGCCAAGGTATGCTAAATTCTTGAAAGATCTAATCACGAATAGAAAGAAAATGGAAGAACTCTCGGCTGTTACTATGAATGCCAATTGTTCAGCAGTGCTGTTGAATAAGATACCAGAAAAACTATCTGATCCAGGAAGTTTCACAATTCCATGTTTTCTGGGTAGTCTTAGTTCAATAGAAGCATTGGCAGACTTAGGTGCTAGTATAAATCTAATGCCGTATTCACTATACGCTAAACTAGACCTTGGAGAATTGAAACCAACCAGAATAAGCATACAACTAGCCGATAGATCAATAAAATATCCTAGAGGGATAATGGAGAACATGCTAGTTAAAGTTGGTACTTTAGTATTTCCAGTAGATTTTGTTATTTTGGACATGGAAGAAGATTCTCAAGTTCCTCTCATATTAGGAAGACCATTCTTAAACACGGCTAAAGCAATGATAGACGTGTTCGGTAAGAAACTGACCCTAAGTATAGAGGATGAGAGTGTTACCTTTTCAGTTGATAGAGCAATGCAACAACCACAATCTGCAGATGATACATGTTATTATATTCAAACTATAGATGCACATGCAGAATTATTAGAAGAATTTCCAGAATTACAAGGAACGGGAGAATGTTCTTTAGGATAAGGTAATGAACCAATTGATGAAGCTGAAATGTTAGCTACACTTATAGCTAATGGATATGAACCAACAACAGAAGAAATTCAAATGCTAAAAGAAGAAGACAGATATCGATATAAATCATCGATAGAAGAACCTCCGAAATTAGAGTTAAAGCCACTTCCAAACCATTTGGAATACGCTTATTTACATGGTGAATCTGAATTACCTGTAATAATATCGTCTTCTCTTACTGAAAATGAGAAATCACAACTCATTTCTGTGTTGAAAGCTCATAAACCAGCCATTGCATGGAAGATTCATGATATTAAAGGAATAAGTCCTTCGTATTGCACACATAAAATCCTTATGGAAGAAGGTCATAAAACGTATGTGCAACGCCAACGAAGACTAAATCCTAATATGCAAGATGTAGTTAAGAAAGAGATTATTAAACTGCTAGATGCAGGTTTGATATATCCAATTTCTGATAGTCCATGGGTAAGCCCAGTTCAATGCGTACCTAAGAAGGGTGGCATGACTGTCATCACAAATGAGAAAAATGAGCTTATTCCTACTAGGACTGTAACAGGATGGCGTGTATGTATTGATTATAGAAAATTAAATGACGCCACCAGAAAAGATCACTTTCCCTTACCTTTCATAGATCAAATGTTGGAAAGATTAGCCGGAAATAGTTACTATTGTTTTCTAGATGGATTTTCCGGATATTTTCAAATTCCAATAGCACCCGAGGATCAAGAGAAAACCACATTCACGTGCCCTTATGGTACTTTTGCTTACAAACGCATGCCATTTGGACTTTGCAACGCCCCTGCAACCTTTCAAAGGTGTATGATGGCGATTTTTCACGACATGATAGAAGAATGCATGGAAGTATTCATGGATGACTTTTCAGTCTTCGGTGATACATTTAAATCATGTCTAGTTAATCTGGAACGAATGCTAATTAGATGCGAAAAATCAAATCTAGTACTTAATTGGGAGAAATGCCATTTCATGGTTAAAGAAGGCATCGTTCTTGGACATAAAATTTCAAAAGAAGGAATTGAAGTGGATAGAGCTAAAGTAGATGTAATTGCTAAACTTCCACATCCCACCAATGTTAGAGGAGTTAGGAGTTTTCTAGGGCATGCTGGTTTTTACCGACGTTTCATAAAAGATTTTTCTAAAATTGCCACTCCTATGAATAAACTCCTAGAAAAGGATGCGCCATTCATCTTTTCAGATGAGTGTATCAAATCTTTTAATATTCTTAAAGAAAAACTCACTAATGCGCCGATCATGATAACACCAAATTGGAATCTACCATTTGAACTAATGTGCGATGCAAGTGATTTTGCAATGGGAGCCGTTTTAGGACAAAGGATTGAAAAAAGATTTCAACCTATATATTATGCTAGTAAGACGTTACAAGGAGCACAAACAAACTATACAACTACTGAAAAAGAACTCCTTGCTATTGTCTTTGCTTTTGACAAATTTCGATCATATCTCGTTCTAGCAAAAACGGTGGTCTATACCGACCATTCTGCTCTTAGATACCTATTTTCAAAACAAGATGCTAAACCAAGATTAATCCGTTGGATCTTACTCTTACAAGAATTTGATATTGAAATCCGAGATAAAAGAGGAGCAGAAAATCTCGCCGCTGATCATCTTTCTCGTCTTGAAAATCCTGAGTTAGAAGTTCTGAATGAATCAGCCATACAAGACAACTTTCCTGATGAATATCTATTGAAGATAGATTATAAAGAAATCCCATGGTTTGCAGACTATGCAAACTACTTAGTTTGTGGATTCCTTGAAAAAGGATTATCGTACCAAAGACGAAAGAAATTCTTCAGTGATATAAAACACTATTTCTGGGAAGATCCACATCTGTTTAAAAGTTGTCCCGATGGAATAATACGCCGATGTGTATTTGGAGATGAAGCTAGTAAAATTTTAAACCATTGTCACACAGGACCAACAGGAGGGCATTATGGGCCTCAACTAACAGCAAAAAAAAGTTTATGAAGCTGGATTCTATTGGCCTACAATTTACAAAGACGCACACCTTCTTTACAAATCCTGTGATGCATGTCAAAGGGCTGGAAAAATAAGTCAACGTGATGAAATGCCACAAAATGTCATCCAAGTATGTGAAGTATTTGACATTTGGGGTATTGACTTTATGGGTCCATTTCCAAAATCTCATAATAATCTATATATACTCGTAGCCATTGATTATGTATCTAAATGGGCGGAAGCACAAGCTCTCCCAACTAACGATGCACGAGTTGTAGTCAACTTTTTAAAACGTCTTTTTGCAAGGTTTGGAACACCGAAATCTTTAATAAGTGATCGGGGTACTCATTTCTGTAATAATCAACTTGAGAAAGTTCTTAAAAGATATGGAGTAACTCATAAAATCTCCACCGCATATCATCCACAAACAAGTGGACAAGTTGAAAATACCAACCGAGCTTTAAAACGTATTCTAGAGAAAACCGTAGGATCAAATTCGAAGGAATGGTCCATTAAATTGGAGGATGCACTCTGGGCTTTTAGAACAGCCTACAAAACTCCAATTGGAACCACACCTTTTAGACTTGTTTATGGAAAAGCATGTCATCTTCCAGTAGAAATTGAACACAAAGCATTTTGGGCTTTGAAGACATGTAATCTTGATTTACATGAAGCCGGACGTCTACGATTAAGTCAACTAAACGAATTAGAAGAATTAAGACATGAAGCATACGAAAATTCGTTAATCTATAAAGAAAGAACGAAGAAATGGCATGATAAAAGAATCAGAAGTTCAAAAGAATTTAAAGAATGAGACAGAGTTCTTCTTTTCAATTCACGATTCAAGCTATTTCCTGGAAAATTGAAATCAAGATGGTCTGGACCATTCATAGTCAAAAGAGTTTTCCCATACGGAACGATAGAATTGATAAATTCAAATGGGATTGAATTTAAAGTTAATGGTCACAGAGTTAAACATTACATACATGGTCCGATGGAAGTCGACAACGAAGTTAATCACAATTTCGATACCACAGCTAACTAAGTATGGGGAGAATCAAGTCTTTAAAGGATAATATATATTTCTGTTAGAGTTAGATTGTCTGTTTTCGTGTAGTTCTCGAAAATGGAACACGTATGGTCTTTCCCTAGCAGACCCTAAAGAACTAGTCTTCTCCCCCCATTCTGAATTTTTATTTTTTTTAGGTTTTTACGAAATGAAGACTGCCTGTGAATTAAACCATGGTCTAATGCTACACGCTTTGATCACTAAAAGAAATAATGACATACTACCGAGCGAATTAGTATCAGTAATCAGAGAAAGAATGGACGGAGTTAGAAAAGGATCCAGATGCGAAGATAATAAGTTACAATTTGGTAAAGGAAAATCAAAATCCGCAGCGAAAAGAAGAGCACGACACCTAGAACGATGTCACAAATGCGGAAAATGGTCACATGGAGGTAAATGTTCAAATAATCAAACCTATTCAAATACCGAATTTGTTACTTTATGCAGAGACGGACCGTTCATATGTTTAGAAGAAAAGACACTGAATGCTCGAGGTTACGCCTTTGGAGCCATGGAAAACCAATTAAACCGACTATCTTATGAATATAATAGATCATATAACTAAGAAATCTATTTCACAGGTATGTCTGTACAATTTTTAGTTTTTATTTTTATTTTTAACCTTTTGATAATAAACGCTAATTTGTTCGCTAAAAAGTATTAAATTGGTATTGAATAAAATTAGGTTTGGCGACCGAAATTATTAATATCATTCAAAAATTTATTACATCACTGCGAAATTTAACGTTTATTCTTAAGGTATAAATATCTTTAATCAATCAACCCAAAATATTTCAAAAATTCGTCATGAGTTAAATTAGGTCTTGGAACCGAAATTACTTTACCGAAAAGAGGGGCGCATATTTTTGATAATATTTGATTGATTAAAGTGGGATAAAAAGACAAAAAGATTTTTAATTTTATTTTTACCATGTTTTTAAAATTAATATTTAAATCTTAAATTAATATTGTAAACTTTGTAAAAACAATATATTTAAAATTGTAAATATTTAAAAAATTAATATAAGTTTGATATGAATTTATAATATGAATTTTTAAATTAAGTTTGGTGTGAATTTTTAATTTTTAATTTTGAATTTTATATTTAAGTTGTGTGAATTTAAAAACAAAAATTTACTTTATCTCATTAAGTTAAAAATATGATTTTTAAAATTCGTCGTAAGTTGAAGACTAGGTCTTTGAACCGAAATTGCTTTACCCGAGGGAGGGACGAGAACTTTTATTATCATTATTTTTAATCTTACTGAATTAGAGTATGCCAAAAACATTGAAAAAACCCAAAAATCTTAGCTTTTAAAACAATCGCTACTAAAAGACAAATTTTAAAATTTTGTCGAGGGACGGACTAGGACATCGATCCGAAACGACCTCGTCCTAAATAACAAGGGAAACAAAATTTTAAAATTAATTTCTTAATTGTTTTCAAAAGTTAATGATTATAAAAAAAAAAAAAAAAAAAAAAAAAAAAAAGAGTAAACTCCGCGACTCGCGGAGTTTGCAGTGCAAAACCTCCGCGACTCGCGGAGGGACCAAAACCCAGAAAAAAAATAAAAGAGCTGCACGAACTGATCACTCTCCCACACTCAAAAACACTGCGAAATACAGCTCGAAAACAGACCCGAAAAAACCCGAAAATCACCCCCAAAAATCCCAATTTTTAACCGTTAATCACCAAATTTTTTGCTAAAATCATGTTAAGAAGGATGCTATCTAAGAATTTCTCAAGAAAAACGGTAAATTTCTACACCTAAACACCATTTAATTCGAAATTAGGTGTTCTTGAGCTAATTTTTCCCCAATTTGATTTTGATGCTTTTTAGTGTAATTAGACTTAAATTGTTTATGTATTATGCTTGTATAACCTAGATTGATGCTGTTTAACATGATTAGAAGCCTTAAACTTCAAATTTTGAATAATCTAGGGTTTGTGTTCTTGAGCAAATTTGGGGCTTTTTGATATAAACAGGTTATGGCCGATTTTTGTCATGAATTATTGCTAAATTGAGTAGTGTAACATGTCTAGGTAGTTAAATGATCCAAACTTTGAGCCTAAACATGATTTTGAGAATTAAAGTGGACTTTTTTCAAGTCCAAAATTCATGAACTTGATTTTTGAAAGATAATGCCATTTGAGACTTGTTTATTTGCTAGTAATGATTATTTTGACATGTTATTTGAGTTGAATGCTTATGAACTTGGTGAAAATTTTCGTATATGCTTATTTGAAAAAGTGTAGATTTGATAAAAATGTGGAAATAAGCTTAAGTTTGATATAAATTGATAATGTCATTGTAATTATTTTGATTGATGATTTTGCTGACACTAATGCATATTTGGATGCACAAAATTTGTGTTTGATGTGTTTTGCAGAATGAAAGGGGTGAATCTTCATCCCAAGCCCGACATGCTCCTGCTGAGAACTTGGAACAACAGGAGGTAGATAACTACTACAAGCAGGATGTACCTCATCCAGTCATGACCTTTTCCGATATGCATTTGGAAGAGTTGCACCCGAACCTGAGATTTGACAGACTTTGGATAGATTATCCAAAATATCAACGGGGTTTGCATACTCTTCATTCCAAGGTTGTTGAGGTACCGAGGGTCATAGAATGGGGACCCTTGGAAGCTGTAGAATTGGCCGGGCCAATTAGGGAATTACTTGTACAGAGGTATGGTAATTCTTCTTTTAATGACTGGATATGTTTATTCACCATACGCAGACCTGTATATAAAGTATGGTGTGAAGAGTTGTTATGTAGTATAGAGTTGAATGATCGGGTAGCTAGTTTAACCGATCGTTCTTTTATTAGATTTTTGTTAGGCGGTTCGATGCGTCACATGTCTTTACTGGACATGGCTCAGGCTTTACGTATATATACGCCTGAGGAGTTAGCATCTGCCGATTGTAGAGGATTGATACTAAACGGTAGAAAGATAGATGAGAATTTTGATACACACGGTGTGTGGAGTCAAATGACAAGCCATCACCGTTTCAAAGGGGGAAACTACTCTTATTTGGATATAGATAGAGCCGAATTAAGAGTAATACATAGGTTTTTAGCTAATTCGATTACACAAAGGGGTAAAAACAAAGAAAAGGTAAATGAACAAGATTTGTTTTACCATATGTGTATTCGAGACCCACAGAGCGCTGTAAGTATACCATATTGTGTGGGTTATTATTTATCAGCTATGGTTCGGGGGATGCGTCCACATAGCATAATAGGAGGTGGTATTTTTATTACTTTGATTGGTGAATATCTCGGTGTGGATATAAGTCGGGGGGGATTATTAGTAGAAGAGCCGGAACCCCGCGACACTATAGGTTTAAATGTATACCATGGTGCGAAAGTTTTGAAGCGGCGAAATAACGCCGCAGTACGATACAATGGTAGACATCCACAGGTAGAGAGAAACCAGCAGCAAGGTAATGTAGGAGGGGGGAATGAGATGCAAGAAATGCATAGGTTTATAGCTTCTCAGGAATACGAAAATGCTAGACAGAGAGCATTTGAAGATTGGCAAGTTCATCAGAACCAGATCATAGCGCATTGCCAACATATAGGTAGAAACTATATTCCTACACCGAAACCCGTCTTCCCTCCTTGGTCGATAGAGATGCAGCCACCATATCCTACGTATGACCCTGCCGAAGCATTCTATAGCACTTATGGTTATGCCTGGAACCCCTATTGGTACCAATATCATACTTAGTTTATTTATTATTTTTTATTATTTTGTAATTTGTAATTATTGATATGTTTAATACTTTTGTTAATATTGTAATCATTTTTATAATTGTCTAACTTTTATTCTTAGATTTTAATAATTTTTGAATGTGGGGTAATATACCAAACTTCAAAAATATGTATATATGTTTGCAGTTTATCTTATGTACACAACAGGGTAAAACAACGCATTTTCAAAGACTGGCATTAAGTTCAGCAAAAGCAACTAATTTTGACGACAAGATGCAAAATATATGTGAAATAACAACAAGACGGAATGAACAAATGATGTGCACCATTTATCATTCAGCAAACAAACGCCAATATATTTGGAAACTTTGGTAAAAATTTAATCATTTTCACACAAATCACCCTCAATAATTTAAATTGTTACCGATTTCTTGCAAATGAGGGGATTGCAAGATCTTAAGTGTGGGAAGGGGTTAAATTCTTTCGGATTTTAAAATTTTTTACACTTGGTTACCATTAAAAATACTAGTAAAGCAGTAGTTGTATTAGAATCTAGTGCTCTCTGATAAAAAAGAACAGCCCTAGTCTTATATACTGACTACCCAATTCTAGTAAAATTTTTCAAAATTTTCAATTAAATGAATTCAAATCATGTTTATACATATTTATGAACGATAAAACTAGGTTTTAACACCGAAATTATTGTTACCTCGGAAAGGACATAAATTGAGAAACAAACTAAAATGTTAAAATTCATTTAAAATGGAATAGAGGACGATAAAAAGGAAAATAAAAGCCAAGTGTGGGAAAATTTACCAAGTTATCTTAAACATATGTCACATATAACTGTAACAAATAACTGAAAATACTTTTGCTTTGGACTAAACTAAACTGTTTTACCCGATGAAAGAAAAGAAGAGATGGATCTACACGATGAATCAATTCCATCACTAAAAGGAAGTAAAGTCTTCCGAAAAAGAAACGCGCTTCTTGATTTAGGTCATGAAGTTGTCGTCCAGACCAGCTGTAGGTTGACGAAAAATCTAGAAAAGTCATCACTAAAATCAGCAGGAAATCCACGGACCTCAGCATTAAACAGGGTCGCCAAGTGGTCAGATTTATCCTAACCATGAGAAGGATTTATCTCGTACAATGGGGGGGCACCATGCAAATTAGCTGGATAAGACTAATGAATCAGATCCCCAGAAAGGATAATCTCCTTAAAGATTAAAAATCAGCTTTTAAGACTGATATTACTCAATCCTAGAGATTGACCTTAAAGATTGAGAATTACAAACTCATGGAATTCAATGATATCTAAACTCGAGCTTAAACGAGAAAATATTTTGATCAAAAATTACAAACCGATTTGTTTTCTGAAAACCCTATTTTCAATGCGTTCATTACCATTGAACGTAAAATCCTAGGAATTCACCTGGAATTCATTAGGTCACCTGAACTAAATCGGGTGTCAACCGTAAGAACGGTGGTTGCATAGCATGGTCAAAGACAGGACCTTGTGCCAAACCGAAAAATTATAAGGGTGAGCTTTACTATTGCTCCTACCAAGGATAGTAATTGCGTCCGACACGTTATAGACCATAATCAAAAGCATGTCACGGGACATTGCCTTAACAGTTGCTTGTTCAACGCTTTCCTTTACAACCGGACGGTAGTTTGCCGAAAGGTAATATACGGGACAAGTAAACTGGACGTGTTGCTTTCCAAATACAAGGTTAGCAAGTGGGTGACACAAAACCGCAAGTTTTGAGCTAAAATTTTCAAATCTGAAACCCACCAAACCCACAAAAATATTTTGCAAACACCGGTAAAGGGTTATTCCGGAAAACTTATCTAGGGTAAAAAACTAGATTTAATTTTCAAAAGATCAAATGTTTTCATAAAGATCCAATTTCCTTAATGGATCTAAATTTTTATAGTCATGTGGGACTGTAAACCATATCGTTACTACCATTGTTTATACCGCCGTATAGAAATCACTGATGTACAAAGTGTGAAGAATAAAGAAGTGATTCTAGTATTTCAAGACAATATTGCTTGAGGACAAGCAACGCTCAAGTGTGGGAATATTTGATAATGCTAAAAACGAACATATATTTCATAGCATTATTCCTCAAGAAAGAAAAGCTTTTAGTTGCAATTGTTCTATTTACAAGTGATATTCGTTTAAATAATAAAAGGTGAAGACAAAAGACAGATTCGACGAATTGAAGACGCAAATGACCAAAAAGCTCAAAAGAACAAAAGACAATCAAAAAGGTTCCAATTATTGATAAGAAACGTCTCGAAATTACAAAAGTACAAGATTCAAAACGCAAAGTACAAGATATTAAATTGTACGCGAGGACGTTCGAAAATCCGGAACCGGGACCAGAGTCAACTCTTAACGCTCGACGCAACCGACTAAAAATTACAAGTTAACTATGTATATAAATATAATATAATATATAATTAATTATATTAATTATATATATATTATATATATATTATTAAAACCGTCGGCAGCAAGAAACTCCAAGGGTGTGAGCTGTAAATACATCCTCCGCGACTCGCGGAGTTTGAAGGGGTTTCTGCCGCGAGTCGCGGAGCCCCAATTTTCAACTCTGGCTATAAAGCCAACCGAATTCTGATCAAATTTTATCATCTTTTTTTCTTCTCATTCATACGAGATATATATATATATAATTTATATTTTAATTTTAATTTTAATTATAATTCTAATAATAAGGGTATGTTAGCGAATGTTGTAAGGGTGTAAGTCGAAATTCTGTCCGTGTAACGCTACGCTATTTTTAATCATTGTAAGTTATGTTCAACCTTTTTACATTAATGTCTCGTAGCTAAGTTATTATTATGCTTATTTAAAACGAAGTAATCATGATGTTGGGCTAATTACTAAAATTGGGTAATTGGGCTTTGTACCATAATTGGGGTTTGGACAAAAGAACGACACTTGTGGAAATTAGACTATGGGCTATTAATGGGCTTTATATTTGTTTAACTAAATGAAAGTTTGTTAATGTTAATATAAAGATTTACAATTGGGCGTCATTATAAATTACCATATACACTCGATCGGACACGATGGGCGGGGTATTTATATGTACGAATAATCGTTCATTTAACCGGACACGGGAATGGATTAATAGCCACTAGAATAATTAAAACAGGGGTGAAATTACATTCAAGGGTAATTGGTGTAATTGTTAACAAAGTAGTAAAACCTTGGTTTACAAACAGTCGATAACCTGGTGTATTCATTAAACAAAGTATTAAAACCTTGTTACAATTCGAATCCCCAATTAGTTGGAATATTTAACTTCGGGTATAATAATAATTTGACAAGGACACTTGCAATTTATATTTATGACTGATGGACTGTTATGGACAAAAACCAGACGGACATATTAGATAATCCAGGACAAAGGACAATTAACCCATGGGCATAAAACTAAAATCAACACGTCAAACATCATGATTACGGAAGTTTAAATAAGCATAATTCTTTTATTTCATATTTAATTTCCTTTATTTTATATTTAATTGCACTTCTAATTATCGCACCTTTATTGTTATTTAATCGCACTTTTAATTATCGTACTTTTTAATTATCGCAAGTTTATTTTATCGCATTTTTATTATTCGCAATTTCATTATCGTTATTTACTTTACGCTTTAATTTAAGTCTTGTATTTATTATTTTACATTAGGTTTTAACTGCGACTAAAATCTTAAAATCGACAAACCGGTCATTAAACGGTAAAAACCCCCCTTTATAATAATAATATTACTTATATATATATTTGTATTTTTATAAAAGTAAACTAATATAGCGTTGAGTTTTGTTTAAAGATTTCCCTGTGGAACGAACCGGACTTACTAAAAACTACACTACTGTACGATTAGGTACACTGCCTATAAGTGTTGTAGCAAGGTTTAAGTATATCCATTCTATAAATAAATAAATATCTTGTGTAAAATTGTATCGTATTTAATAGTTTTTTCCTAGTAAAATATAAGCTATTTTATATACACCTCGCTTCACATCAGATTTCCTAAGAGAAGTGTTGGGAATTGAAGCATGGGTTAGTATAATATAATGACGTCAGGCCAACGTGATTATATTACAGTAAGTCATGCTAAATTTCTAATGGAACGTGATGATTCACAGACCTTATCGTCATCATGTGCCATGTTACATAACTCTTTCATTCTACTTAATCTCTAAGCATATCACGGAAATACTTCCTTGATATTTCTGTTCTTTCGTAACTCCGACAGTTTGCTAATAAATCGTGTGATTACATTTTCTTTCTGATTAGAAGATTTTCATAATTCCTGAAATTCACTATGACTACGTCAAAAGTTAAGACGAAACTTTCCACTCATTTGTGACAGCTTCACTCATACGCTTCAAGTAATCGAATTGTTTTATTCATATTACTCAATGTTGATAAAACTCTATTTATCAATTCATATTCGTCATAAAAACATTTTTATTACCAGCCATGACAACCACACTCAAATTTCGGGACGAAATTTCTTTAACGGGTAGGTACTGTGACGACCTGGAAATTTCCGATCAAATTTAAAACTAATCTTATATGGTTTCGACATGATAAGCATAGTCTGTTAAACTGAATCTTAAAAAAAATCTTGAACTGTTTCAGATATCTATTTGACCTTTGGCTATTCCCGACGATTCACGAACGATTAATTGTAATATATATATATATATATATATATATATATATATATATATATATATATATATATATATATATATATATATATATATATATATATATTCATACATACAAATGTAAGTATATATAATAATTGAATATAATAAAATATGGTTGAAACATCAAGAAAATAATTATGTAAAATAATTTACACGATTAGAAAGTTATTACTATTATAAATCCGTGAATAAATATATATGATTTATATAATAATTGTTATCTTATGTTTATATTTCATCCATGTTAAACTGTTAGACACAATTAAATGAAATTAGACGGCTGCTAACTGTAACTTAAAAGCCATGTGTTTATTATTAATAGTATTTTATATTATAATTATTATTATGTTAAAATTATTAATTAGTATTAGTAAATTTATATGTTATGGATTCGGTTTTCTGTCCAAATCATCACACAAATAATTAAACCCGTGAATGATGAATGATTTATCAATACACAGTATTTTTTTTGTTTCTATCTTTCATCCACTCACATCATATAGATGTATATATAGATAATATATAAACATATATAACTAATCAGATTTTTTTATATATATACATGCACACATATGAGATATATATATCTATCACCACTATTATCTTCAATCATCCACCATTTTCTTTTGGCTTTCTGCTCGACACCAACCATCATATTTTCGCAATTCTTCAACCACCAAATTAATAACAAAACCATCAAAACTCTCATGAGATCCTTCTCTTCTCGTTATGATAATGGTCGAGTGATGAACCTGCAAGACATCAATAACCATACTGTTTTTCTGTTTCATCCACATGACAAAACGATCAACCTTCACCATTTTAGATCGGACACCACCTTTAATCACAATCACCATCACCTCACCCATCGAAGTCATTAGTCGTCTACTACTGTCATCAAACCATCAAATATATCTACTGAACCATTCCTTCGGATCACAAACCACAAATCGAACCACCTTATATGTGTTCCTGTTTACGGTTACCAAAACGAAACCCATAAACCACATATCTCTCTTCCTCTCTAAAATTTGTTTTCATATATATTCTATATGTCTCGATCGCCATTGACTCAGCACCTCGTCCACAAGAACAAACGTCGGTCACCTTCATTTAATACACCACCACACGCTCACCCTAAAATACTTTAACCATAACCGCCATCATCCTTGGCCATCACCATAATCTTTTGCAATCCCCACCCTCCTCACGCCATTATGAACAACCCACCGTCGACAACCACTATCCACCATCAATCACCGAGAATCGCCACTCATCCGTCACCCTCAACCTCCTTTGAAACATCATCTCCATCTATTTTTTTTCTTTCTTTCTCTCTCTACAATTTTGATCGTGAATCACCAAACTTCACTGCCACCGTATACTCACCATACCCTTCATCACCGTCGGCCACCACTTAATCACCATCATGTTCGTTATGACCGTTACCACCCCAATAACCAATACCTTGACCACCATAACCGTAGACAACCGTCGCCCTCAAAATATTTCCTTCTCACTCATCTCTCCCTCTTAAATTATAAACCTTCATAATCGCTACCATAGAACCTATCTACTATTCTGTCTATGTTCTCGTTTGAGCTACAACAACTACAAACCATCGAACCATCATCAACTACTCAACCGATCACCACCATTCAAAAACTTGCACACCTACTGCTGCAGCTTATTTATGTTTCTATTTCGTTCTATTACCACCACCAGAACATACAATTACCTGCTCATTAATCTGCCTTCCTTTCTGTTTAAACCGTGAATTCTCGCAAACTATCACCATTGTTGCCGTATAATGTCGCTGCTACTCCTCCTTTTGGCCGAGAGTTCCAAACAAATGTTTCCACTAGTTTTTTAAAATAAGGCATTAGAAAGGAGGTAAGTTAGGTATAACAAAAACTAATAATGATTGATGAGCTGTTAATGGACAAATGGATAGGTTTTGTCGATTGCAAAAGTGGCCAAGAAAGAAACAATTAATTAACAACGTGTAGGGCCTCGAGGTGTCTTTGTGTTTCTGATGGAAATCGAATCCCACAATAATATATATCATCCAGCTATTTTAAAAATTCACAAAACATATATTAAGTTTAAAACCACATGGACTGAGTTTATTTATTGATCTGGGCCGTGATTCAAGATTAAATACCAGATGGGTCGAGTACTAAATTGATGTTGGGCCGATATCTAGTTTCTGTTGGGCCGATATATTTTGAACTAGGGAATAGATAAATGACGATGATATAGGATATAAGCTTAGAATCTGGAATTAAAACAGAAAAGTAAGCTGGAGCAGATGGTTTAAGTGTATGTTATGTATGCGAGAGGTCCCGGGTTCGAGTCCTGGCATGGGCAACTCTTTTTAGAAAATATTTTAAGGGTTCGTAAATCCGAGGCCAACCCTATACTTGTTCAGTTCCGTCATATGCTTTATTGCTACGAAATACAATATTGTGAGTTTCATTTGCTCCCTTTTATATATATTTTTGGGACTGAGAATACATGCGCTGTTTTTATAAATGTTTTACAAAATAGGCACAAGTACTAAAACTAATTCTACGTGGGTTTAAACCAGAAATATACCCTTAGCTTGGTAACATTAAACTACTTGTCTATGTACGGTAGGCGCGAATCCTAAAGATAGATCTATTGGGCCTGACAAACCCCATCCTGACTATGGGATGCTTTAGTACTTCGAGGTTATTTTAAACACACCTGATCTGGTGTACTTCAGAGGGTAAAACATGAACGTTAAGGCTTGTTACTGGGTGCCTACAACTTATAGAATACTTTTATACACTTGCGAGTGTACATATATTTATAAACGAAAATCTTGTGGTCTATTAATATATTGAAATGATTGTTATGATAAACCTATGAACTCACCAACCTTTTGGTTGACACTTTTAAGCATGTTTATTCTCAGGTACGAATTAAGTCTTCCACTGTGCATTTGCTCATTTTATGGATATTACTTGGAATCGATCATCGCAATGGGACCAGATGTTGATGATTTCGTCCAGGTGGATAAGGACGGGTCGTCACACATTACAGCAAGCATTAGGAACTCGTCTAGACATGAGTACTGCCTATCATCCACAAACTGATGGGCAAAGCGAAAGGACGATACAAATGCTTGAAGGCATGCTACGAGCATGTGTTATTGATTTTGGAAACAGTTGGGATCGACATCTACCATTAGCAGAATTTTTCTACAACAAAATCTATCATTCAAGCACTGAGATGGCGCCGTTTGAAGCACTTTATGGTAGAAAGTGCAGGTCTCCGATTTGTTGGAGTGAAGTGGGGGATAGACATATTACGGATCCGGAGATACAAGAAACTACCGAGAAGATCATCCAAATTCAACAACGGTTGAAAATCGCCCAAAGTCGACAAAAGAGCTACGCCGACATTAAAAGAAAAGACATAGAATTTGAAATTGGAGAGATGGTCATGCTTAAGGTTGCACCTTGGAAAGGTGTTGTTCGATTTGGTAAACGAGGGAAATTAAATCCAAGGTATATTGGACCATTCAAGATTATTGATCGTGTCGGACCAGTAGCTTACCGACTTGAGTTACCTCAACCACTTGCGAATGTACATAACACTTTCCACGTCTCGAATTTGAAGAAATTTTTTGCTAAAGAAGATCTCACTATTCCGTTGGACGAAATCTAAATCAATGAAAAACTTCAATTCATTGAAAAACCCGTCGAAATAATGGATCGTGAGGTTAAGAGACTTAAACAAAACAAGATACCGATTGTTAAGGTTCGATGGAATGCTCGTAGAGGACCCGAGTTCACATGGGAGTGTGAAGATCACATGTAGAAGAAATACCCGCATCTATTTCCAGAAGATTCATCAACACTTTCAACAGCTTAAAATTTCGGGATGAAATTTATTTAACGGGTAGGTACTCTAGTGACCCGAACTTTTCCATGTTTTTATATATTAAATGAAATTGATATTTACATGATTAAATGTTTCCAACATGTTAAACAATCAAACTTGTTAAGACTTTATTAATTGAAATAGGTTTCATAGAGACAATTGACCACCCAAGTTGACCGGTGATTCACGAACGTTAAAACTTGTAAAAACTATATGATGACATATATATGGATATATATATAGTTAACATGATATTATGATAAGTAAACATATCATTAAGTATATTAACAATGAACTACATATGTAAAAGCAAGACTACTAACTTAATGATTTTGAAACGAGACATATATGTAACGATTATCGTTGTAACGACATTTAATGTATATATATCATATTAAGAGATATTCATACATCATATTATCATGATAATATAATAATTTAAAATCTCATTTGATATTATAAACATTGGGTTAACAACATTTAACAAGATCGTTAACCTAAAGGTTTCAAAACAACACTTACATGTAACGACTAACGATGACTTAACGACTCAGTTAAAATGTATATACATGTAGTGTTTTAATATGTATTCATACACTTTTGAAAGACTTCAAGACACTTATCAAAATACTTCTACTTAATAAAAATGCTTACAATTACATCCTCGTTCAGTTTCATCAACAATTCTACTCGTATGCACCCGTATTCGTACTCGTACAATACACAGCTTTTAGATGTATGTACTATTGGTATATACACTCCAATGATCAGCTCTTAGTAGCCCATGTGAGTCACCTAACACATGTGGGAACCATCATTTGGCAACTAGCATGAAATATCTCATAAAATTACAAAAATATGAGTAATCATTCATGACTTATTTACATGAAAATAAAATTACATATCCTTTATATCTAATCCATACACCAATGACCAAAAACACCTACAAACACTTTCATTCTTCAATTTTCTTCATCTAATTGATCTCTCTCAAGTTCTATCTTCAATTCTAAGTGTTCTTCATAAATTCTACAAGTTCTAGTTTCATAAAATCAAGAATACTTCCAAGTTTGCTAGCTTACTTCCAATCTTGTAGAGTGATCATCCAACCTCAAGAAATCTTTCTTATTTACAGTAATATATCTTTCTAATACAAGGTAATACTCATATTCAAACTTTGATTCAATTTCTATAACTATAACAATCTTATTTCGAGTGGAAATCTTACTTGAACTTGTTTTTCGTGTCATGATTCTGCTTCAAGAACTTTCAAGCCATCCAAGGATCCTTTGAAGCTAGATCCATTTTTCTCATTTCCAGTAGCTTTATCCAGAGAACTTGAGGTAGAAATGATGTTCATAACATCATTCGATTCATACATATAAAGCTATCTTATTCGAAGGTTTAAACTTGTAATCACTAGAACATAGTTTAGTTAACTATAATCCTTCTAACTTTACTTTTAAAATCAACTAAACACATGTTCTATATCTATATGATATGCTAACTTAAAGATTTAAAACCTGGAAACACGAAGAACACTGTAAAACCGGACATACGCCGTCGTAGTAACACCGCGGGCTGTTTTGGGTTAGTTAATTAAAAAATATGATAAACTTTGATTTAAAAGTTGTTCTTCTGAGAAAATGATTTTTCTTATGAACATGAAACTATATCCAAAAATCATCGTTAAACTCAAAGTGGAAGTATGTTTTCTAAAATGGTCATCTAGACGTCGTTCTTTCGACTGAAATGACTACCTTTACAAAAATGACTTGTAACTTATATTTCCGACTATAAATCTATAATTTTTTTGTTTAGATTCATAAAATAGAGTTCAATATGAAACTATAGCAATTTGATTCACTCAAAACGGATTTAAAATGAAGAAGTTATGGGTAAAATAAGATTGGATAATTTTTCTTGTTGTAGCAACGTGAAAATTGGTAACAAATCTATATTAATCATATCCTAGCTAACTTATATTGTATTATACATGTATTCTAATATATTATGTAATCTTGGGATACCATAGATACGTATGCAAATGTTTTGACATATCATATCGACCCATGTGTATATATTATTTGGAACAACCATAGACACTCTATATGGAGGGAGTTAGCTATACAGGGTTGAGGTTGATTCCAAATATATATATACTTTGAATTGTGATCTAGCCTGAGACGTGTATACACTGGGTCATGGATTGATTCAAGATAATATATATCAATTTTTTTCTGTACATCTAACGTTGGACAACTAGTTGTAGGTTACTAACGAGGACAGCTGACTTAATAAACTTAAAACATCAAAATGTATTAAAAGTGTTGTAAATATATTTTGAATATACTTTGATATATATGTACATATTTGTTATAGGTTCGTGAATCGACCAGTGGCCAAGTCTTACTTCCCGACGAAGTAAAAATATGTGAAAGTGAGTTATAGTCCCACTTTTAAAATCTAATATTTTTGGGATGAGAATACATGTAGGTTTTATAAATGATTTACAAAATAGACACAAGTACGTGAAACTACATTCTATGGTTGAATTATCAAAATCGAATATGCCCCTTTTTATTAAGTCTGGTAATCTAAGAATTGGGGAACAGACACCCTAATTGACGAGAATCATAAAGATAGATCTATTGGGCCTAACAAACCCCATCCAAAGTACCGGATGCTTTAGTACTTCGAAATTTATATCATATCCGAAGGGTGTCCGGAATGATGGGGATATTCTTATATATGCATCTTGTTAGTGTCGGTTACCAGGTGTTCACCATATGAATGATTTTTATCTCTATGTATGGGATGCGTATTGAAATAAGAAATCTTGTGGTCTATTGTTACGATTTGATATATATATAGGTTAAACCTATAACTCATCAACATTTTTGTTGACGTTTAAAGCATGTTTATTCTCAGGTGAATACTAAGAGCTTTCGCTGTTGCATACTAAAATAAGGACAAGATTTGGAGTCCATGTTTGTATGATATTGTGTAAAAACTGCATTCAAGAAACATATGTCGATGTAATATATTTCTATTGTAAACCATTATGTAATGGTCGTGTGTAAACAATATATTTTAGATTATCATTATTTGATAATCTACGTAATGCTTTTGAAACCTTTATTGATAAAATAAAGGTTATGGTTGTTTTAAAAATGAATGCAGTCTTTGAAAAAAGTCTCGTATAGAGGTCAAAACCTCGCAACGAAATCAATTAATATGGAACGTTTATAATCAATATGAACGGGACATTTCAATGTTTTCCCATTTCTATTCCGGGATTTCAGGATGTTGAAGTAGACCTGATGGGTTCTGATGTTCAGCTTTGACCTTAGAACACGTCAAACATTCTCTACGTATTTTGCAACATCGGCTTTCATACCCGGCCACCAAAAGTGTTTCTTGAGATCTTTGTACATCTTCCCCACTCCGGGATGAATCAAATATCTGGTTTTATGTGCTTCCTTAAGTACCATTTCTCTCACATCTCCAAATTTTGGTACCCAAATTCTTTCAGCCCTATACCGGGTTCCGTCTTCCCGAATATTAAGATGTTTTTCCGATCCTTTGGGTATTTCATTATTCAAATTTCTCTCTTTTAAAACTCTCTGTTGTGCCTCCTTTATTTGAGTAATAAGGTTAGTACGAATAATTATATTCATAGCTTTTACCCGCATAGTTTCTCTGTCTTTTCTACTCAAAGCGTCGGCTGCCACATTCACCTTTCCCGGGTGGTAACGAATCTCAAAATCATAATCATTTAACAATTCAATCCACCTACGCTACCTCATGTTTAGTTGTTTCTGATTAAATATATGTTGGAGACTTTTATGATCGGTATATATAATACTTTTGACCCCATATAAGTAGTGCCTCCAAGTTTTTTATGCAAAAACAACCGCGCCTAATTCCAAATCATGTCGTATAATTCTGCTCGTGAATCTTCAATTGTCTAGACGCATAAGCAATTACCTTTGTTCATTGCATTAATACACAACCGAGGCCTTGCTTTGAGGCGTCACAATATATCACAAAATCATCATTCCCTTCATGCAATGACAATATAGGTGCCGTAGTTAACTTTTTCTTCAACAATTGAAACGCTTTCTCCGGCTCATCATTCCATTCAAATTTCTTCCCTTTATGCGTTAATGCAGTCAAGGGTTTTGCTATTTTGGAAAAATCTTGGATGAATCTTCTGTAGTAACCATCCAATCCTAAAAATTGACGTATATGCTTCGGAGTTTTCGGGGTTTCCCATTTTTCATGGGGTTTCAATCTTTGCCGGATCCACCTGAATACCTTCTTTGTTCACTATGTGACCGATGAATTGAACTTCTTCCAACCAAAATGCACACTTTGAAAACTTAGCGTATAGTTTTTCTTTCCTCAGCATCTCTAGCACTTTTCTCAAATGTTCTTCATGCTCTTGATCATTCTTTGAGTAAATGAGTATGTCATCGATGAAAACAATGAAAAACTTGTCAAGGTATGGTCCACACTCGGTTCATGAGGTCCATGAACATAGCTGGTGCGTTAGTTAAACCAAACGGCATTACCATAAACTCATAATGACCATAACGTGTTCTAAATGCAGTCTTTGGAATATCATCCTCCTTCACCCGCATTTGATGATACCCAGAACATAAATCGATCTTTGAATAAACTGACGAACCTTGCAGTTGATCGAATAAGTCGTCGATTCTCAGTAGTGGATAATGGTTCTTGATGGTAACTTTGTTTAACTCTCGGTAGTCGATACACAATCTAAATGTACCATCTTTCTTCTTGACAAAGAAAACAAGAGCTCCCCATGGTGATGTGCTTGGTCGAATGAAACCACATTCCAAAAGTTCTTGTAATTGGCTTTGTAATTCCTCCATTTCACTGGGTGCGAGTCTGTATGGAGCATGAGCTATTGGTGCAGCTCCGAGTACAATATCTATTTGAAATTCAACGGATCGATGTGGAGGTAGTCCCGGTAATTCTTTCAAAAATACATCGGGAAATTCTTTTGCGACGGGAACATCACTGATGTTCTTTTCTTTGGTTTTGACTTCCTCGATGTGTGCTAAAATAACATAGCATCATTTTCTTATTAGTTTTTGCACCTTCAAGCTACTAATAAGATTTAACTTCGCGTTGCTCTTTTCTCCATACACCATTATGGGTTTTCCTTTTTTTGCGTACAATGCGAATCTAGTTTTTGTAACATATAACCTCTGCTCTCTCCTTTTTCAACCAATCCATGCCAATTATCACATCGAAACTCCGTAACTCTACTGGTATCAAATTAATCTTAAACGTTTTGCCAACTAATTTATTTTCTCGGTTCTGACATATTTTATCCGCTGTAATAAATTTACCATTTGCTAATTCGAGTAAAAACTTATTATCCAAAGGCGTTAATGGACAATTCAATTTAGCACAAAAATCTCTACTCATATAGCTTCTATCCGCACCCGAATCAAATAAAACATAAGCAGGTTTTTCATCAATAAGAAACGTACCCGTAACAAGCTCCGGGTCTTCCTGTGCTTCTGCCGCATTAATATTGAAGACTCTTCCGTGGCCTTGCCCATTAGTAGTCCCTTGGTTTCGGGCAGTTAGTCCTGAAGTGGCCCGATTTCCCACATCCATAACAAATAATGGGGGCATTATTTGTTCCGACATTATTTGTTCTTTTAATTCTGTTGGTCATTGGTCCGTAGACTTCACACTTCATCGCACTATGACCATTTCTCTTACACTTGGTGCAAAATGTCGTGCAGAACCCATTCGGATGGTATCCTTCACACCTCTGGCACGGTTTCTGCCCCTTATTGTTATTGCTGGGATTATTGTTGTTGTGGTTGTTATTGTTATTGGAACAGTTGTTGTAGTTGTTGTTGTTGAGATGGCTGTTGTTGCATTTGTTTTTGCAAAAAATGGTGCGATTGTAGTTGTGATTATTGGGCTGACTGTTGAAGCGATAGTTACTGTTGTTGTGTTGGTGACCCTTGTTACTGTTTTCTTCCCACTTCCTCTTGACTTGTTTCATTTTGGCCTCCTCGACCGCCTGCTCTTTAATCCTCCCCTCGATCTGATTTATAAGTTTGTGAGCCATTCGACTTGCCTTTTACATTGAGGTAGGCGAGCTCGCACTCACATCCTCCTGAATTCTCTCTGGTAACCCTTTTACAAATGCATCGATCTGCTCTTCTTCATCTTCAAACACTCTTGGACACAATAAACACAACTCTGTGAATCATCATTCGTATGTGGTAATATCGAATCCTTGCGCTCGTAATTCTCTAAGCTCCGTCTTGAGCTTATTGACTTCGTTTCTGAGACGATACTGCTCATTCATCAAGTGTTTGAATGCTAGTCACGGTAGTGCGTAAGCAACATCTTGTCCCACCTGTTCGAGGTAGGTGTTCCACCATGTTAACGCAGTACCTGTGAAAGTATGCGTGGTGTACTTAACCCTGTCTTCTTCGACACATTTGCTTATAGCAAACACAGATTTGACCTTCTCAGTCTATCGTTTCAGTCCGACTGGTCCTACAGTTCCATCAAATTCTAGAGGTTTATAGGCAGTGAAAGCCTTGTAGGAGCATCCTACACGGTTTCCTGTGGAGTTAACTCCACTGCTAGACCTAGAGTTATTGTTGTTGTTTTGCATCGCAGCCTGAACTGAGGCTATGTTTGAGGCAAGGAATGCACGGAAATCTTCATCGCTCATATTCAAATTCTGACGAGTAGTCAGTGCCATTTCCTTCAAAAATAGCCAAAAGAATTGAGTTAATCATATAGAATTTTAAGAGTAGTCAATAGTATTTCATAGCATAATATGAACTTATTTATAAAAGCTTTTTCTTCATATTAACGTTTTATAATTTTTAATTCGGGTAGTACCTACCCGTTAAGTTCATACTTAGTAGCTAACATACAATTCAACTACTACAATTCTATATGCAAAACTGATTATAATAATATTTCGCGTTCAAACTTTTATACAATATTTTACAAACTTACAATACCGCTATTATACATATAGCATGAAGTATAGCACACAATAACTTTGATACAAAATAGTTGTGACAACAATCCTAGTTAATACGCAAGTCATTCAGCAAAGGCAATAAAAACACGTAATTCATAAGTCCAGAAACAAGTCATGCATTCTGGTTTTACTAAGACTACTTCCCATCCTTGGTCTTGTGGAACATAACCGTTATGGTCGTTGACAAGACAACATGTTGTAACATCGTCAAAGGGACGAGGGTTTCGTAATGTCCAACAGCCTCGTAATAATCTAAAAACCTTGTTTCTCACCCCAACTACTGAATCCGTCACTTGTGGGAAGGTTTTATTTAAAAATTGTAATCAGATGTTCTTTTTCTCACTTTGGTGAGAAGCGAACATCACTAACTCGTAAGCATAACATGCTTCTTTATGTTGCATGTAAGAAGCTCTTTCTAACTCACGAAGTCCTACGTTGGGATATGTTGAGTCAAAATAGGTTCTTAACCCGTAGCGTAAAATTGCATTTGGGTTCCCTGCATTTAACGCTTTAAAGAAAACACGGCGTAACTTACGGTGTCCCCAATGTGATATACCCCATCTTTCAAATAAAAGCCTTTTATAAACTAAGGCATGCCTGGAACATTCTTCAAATGTTCTACAAACTAATTTTGCCGTAAATAATTGTGCCGACGAATTCTGACCGACTTTAGACAAGATTTCATCGATCATGTCCCCGGGTAGGTCTTCTAAAATATTCGGTTGTCTATCCTTAACGTCCATTGTGTGTTTTATACTGTAAAATAGACGAGGATTAGATTCGTAAAAGATAATTAACAAACAATACAAGCAATTTTTACATATAACATGAAAATACAAGCACACTACAATACATATATTACACAACATGATTACAACTCTCTATTCCGAGTCACTCGTTTCTTCCTCTTCGGACTTGGTTCGTTTCGCTAATTTCCTAGGGATATATGATGTTCCTCTAATACGAGCCGTTGTTTTCACAAATGGTTTAGAAAAACCTGGTGGCTTAGAGGTTCCCGGGTTATTGTTACAACTTAAGAAATACGGGTGTTGACGATACATATAAAATTCATCGGGGTTGGAATCTGGTTTCTCTATTTTGATGCCCTTTCCCTTATTATTTTCTTTTGCTTTTTCAAATTGGGTCAAGGTAATTTCTATAAAATCATCGAAATCCTCATCGAAATCCGATTCATCAGAAAATTGGTAATTTTCCCAATATTTTGCTTCCTTGGCGGAAACACCATTGACCATTATTAACTTTGGTCCATTGGTTGAGGATTTTCTTTTATTTATCTGTTTTCTGTAGTTCCTAATATTTCCCCCTCCAGAATCTCTTCTTCCGGTCCCTCCTCTTCCAGTTCCTCTTCTTCTGGTTCCTCCTCATCCGGTTCCTCTTCGAGAATTTGTGAATCTTCCTTATATATATTCGATTCTTCATTATTATTAGGTGAGTCGATGGGATTTGTACTAGAGGTAGACATCTATCACACAATATCAAACATGTTAAGAGATTAATATATCACATAATATTTACATGTTAACAATATATAGTTTCCAACAAAAAAATATTAAGCAATCGTTTTTCAAGTAAACACGGTCGAAGTCCAGACTCACTAATGCATCCAAACGAACTCGATAAGACACACTAATTCAAATTTCTGGTTCTCTAAGACCAGCGCTTGGATACCAACTAAAATGTCCCATTCATATCAATTATAAACGTTTCATATTAATTGTTTTCGTTGCGAGGTTTTGACCTCTATATGAGACGTTTTTCAAATACTACATTCGTTTTTAAAACAAACCATGGCCTTTATTTTATCGATAAAGGTTTATAACATTACGAAGATTATCAAATAATGATAATCTAAAATATAGCATTTTCACTCGACCATTACATAATGGTTTAGAATAATATTACACAATAACTTAAGTCTTCGAATGCAGTTTTTAAACAATATTATACAAGCATGCTGACTCCAATTTTTTTCCTTAATTTTGCATGCAATAGCGGAAGCTCTTAATAATCACCTGAGAATAAACATGCTTGAAACGTCAACAAAATGTTGGCGAGTTATAGGTTTAATCTATATATATATGTATATATATATATATATATATATATATATATATATATATATATATATATATATATATATATATATATATATATATATATATATATATATCAAATTGTAATAATAATAGACCACAAGATTTCATTTTATAAACATAATCCTCAAGCAGAATCCTCTCGTCTGCATTAAGCTAAAATCATTCATATGATGAACACCTGGTAACCGACATTAACAAGATGCATATAGAATATCCCCAAAACCGAATCCTCTCGTCTGTATAACAGAATCCTCTCGTCTGTATAAAAATTGAAGTACTAAAGCATCCGTACGTCTGATGGGGTTTGTTAGGTCCATAGATCTATATTTAGGATTCACGTCAATTAGGGGTACTGTTCCTTAATTCTTAGGTTACCAAGCTAAAAGGGGCATATTCGATTTAGATAATCCAACCATAGAATGTAGTTTCGATTACTTGTGTCTATTTCGTAAAACATTTATAAAACTGCATGTATTCTCATCCTAGAAATATTAGATTTTAAAAATGGGACTATAACTCACTTTCACAGATTTTTCCTTCGTTGGAAATAAGACTTGGCCACTAGTCGATTCACGAACCTATAACAAATGTGTACGTATATATCAAAGTATGATTGAAATATATTCACAACATTTTTTATTACGCTTTTATGATTTAATTTTGTTAAGTTAGCAGTCCTCATTAGTAACCTACAACTAGTTGTCCACAGTTAGATGTACAGAAATAAATCAATATATATTATCTTGAATCAATCCACGACCAAGTGTATACACGTCTCAGGCTAGATCACAACTCAAAGTATATATATTTTTGGAATCAACCTCAACCCTGTATAGCGAACTTGAACATTACAGCATATAGAGTGTATATGGTTGTTCCAAATAATATATATAGATGGGTCGATATGATATGTCAAAACATTGTATACGTGTTTATGGTATCCCAAGATTACATAATATAAGTTAGAATACATGTATAATACAATATAAGTTAGCTAGGATATGATTAGTGTAGATTTGTTGTAAAATTTTCGTAGCTACAACAAGTAAAATTTTCCAATTTTGTTTTACCCATAATTTCTTCGTTTTAAATCCGTTTTGAGTGATTCAAGTTGCTAAGGTTTCATCATAATGAACTGTAATTTATGAAACTAAACAGAAAAAGTATAAGTTTATAGTCGGAAATACAGGTTATAAGTCATTTACTAAAGAGGTAGTCATTTCTGTTGAAAGAACGACATCTTGATGACCATTTTGAAAAACATACTTCCACTTTGAGTTTAACCATGATTTTTGGATATAGTATCATGTTAATATGAAATATCATTTTTCCAAAAAATAAACTTCCAATTCAAAGATTAATATAGTTTTTATTTTTCTAACCCAAAACAGCCTCCGGTTTCACTACAACGGCGTATGTCCGGTTTTACGGTGTTCATCGTGTTTCTAGGTTTTAAATCATTCAGTTAGCATATCATATAGATATAAAAAATGTGTTTAGTTGATTTTAAAAGTCAAGTTAGAGGGATTAACTTTATTTGCGAACAAGTTTAGAATTAACTAAACTATGTTCTAGTGATTACAAGTTTAAATCTTCGAATAAGATGGTCTATATGTATGAATCGAATGATGTTATGAACATCATTACTACCTTAATTTTAGTAGGTAAACCTACTAGAAATGAGAAATATAGATCTAGCTTCAAAGGATCCTTGGATGGCTTGAAAGTTCTTGAAGCAGAATCATGACACGAAAACAAGTTCAACTAAGATTTTCACTTGAAATAAGATTGTTATAGTTATAGAAATTGAATCAAAGTTTGAATATGAGTATTACCTTAAATTAGAAAGATATCTTACTGTAAATAAGAAAGGTTTCTTGAGTTTAGATGATCACTTGAAATGGATTTGCAAGATTGGAAGTAAGCTAGTAAACTTGAAAGTGTTTTTGGTGTGTTCTTGAGTAGTTATTTTGTAAGTTGATCTAGGTTAGGATTTATGAGCTAGATTGAGCTAGATTTTGATGAAGGTGATGAAGAACACTTAGAACATCAAGAGAGAACAAGAGAGAGATAAGTTTGATGCATGAAAGTTGAAAAATGAAAGTGTTATGGATGGTGAAGAAAAACGTGATCCTACCCTTGAATATAAGGTTCCATTAGTTTGTATTTTTGTTAGATATTTCATGCTAGTTGCCAAATGATGGTTCTCACATGTTTAGGTGTCTCATTAAGGATGCTAAGAGCTGATCATTGAAGTGTATATACCAATAGTATACGTCTAGAGGCTGGGTATTATACGAGTACGAATACGGATTGAATACGAGTAAATTGTGTTTACTGTAACAAATAGTATTTTACTATAGCAAATGGTATTTTACTGTAGCAAAGCAAGCAAAGAAAAAATTTACTGTAGCAAATAGTGTTTTGCTGTAGCAAATAGTGTTTTACTGTAGCAAATATTATTTTACTGTAGCAAATAGTCTTTTACTGTAGTAAATAGTATTTTACTGTAGCAAATAGTGTTTTACTTGTATATCTTTGATTTAATTGTATTTATTCTTATATATATATATATATATATATATATAATAAAAACTTACATCATAAAAAAATAAAACGATTATATAATTATCACAAGTTATGACGTTCGTGAATCATCAGGAAAACTGGGTGGTCAATTGTCTACATGAAATTCATTTCAAATAATCAAGTCTTAACAAGTTTGATTGCTTAACATGTTGAAAACATTTAATCATGTAAATATCAATTTCATTTAATATATAATCATGGAAAAGTTCGGGTCACTACAATTATATTGTTCGAGTTATATGATATTGTTTGTGCTAGCTTGCGTATTGGAGATTTAGAGTTATACTTTGTGATGGTATGCTAATTATATTGCTAGCGTTTATGCGGTAATTGTGTAAGTGACTGCAAGTAAGTAGGTTGTATATGTATGTGTATAATTATTGCATTCACTAAGCTTTATGCTTACCCCTCTCGTTGTTTACCTTTTTACAGGTATCGTGTTTTGAAGCTAACTAGTTGTTAGACTAGATGCTTAGGAGCGCTTGGGATCGATGGGGTAGCTTTTGGATATGTTAATGCGGATTGGGGGTTTGGTAGTCCTCGGGATTATGCTCTTGGTATCGAGTTGGGTTGTAGAGTCTTAATCCGTCTAAAGATATAAATGGGTCGAAATCGCTATATTATTGTAAGACGGGTCGTTGTGGGCCTGGTGTAGTAAAACTTGTTTTTATTGTGAAAATATCTTAGTTTTACTTAATATGATGTGTTGTGAAAGTCATTTCGTTTAAAAGCGTCCAGAAGCGGGTTTTCCGTTCACGTAAGTTGAACCTCGGGGATAGAATTTTACAGTTCATTTGGACACCGTCCCATTTGATTGGACGCCGTCCAGATGTACTGAATAAGAACTTTTTTTTTTAAGGCGTGTTTTTGGTAAAACGAAGTTGGGTCGTTACAAGTGGTATCAAAGCATAGTCTAAGGGAATTAGGTGACCTTGGAATAGGTGCCTAGTGTTAGACTTATTGGCGGTTATGTATTATTTACGGGACTTGTAGGAATACGGGTTGATTTGAGATTTGTTAGTGCCTTAGAGTAGGTGACTAACTAGGACTTGCGTTTGTCCAAAGTGTGATTATGTGGGGCCTTATTTCGCATGTAAATTAGTGCCTTAGATAGCTAGTGCCTAATGTAAGTAGGTGAACCTGGACGTTGTTTTAGTGATAGTCACCTAGGCTGTAGGTTGACTTGTTGTTGTGATATACTTGTGTACGTCTATTATTATGTTGTATATTGGTATATATATATATATATATATATATATATATATATATATATATATATATATAGATATCTATTGGTGCGGTGTCCTAGAGACGAATCTATTGCAGAGATTTAGATGTTTGGCGGTTTTAAGTGATCAAGTTTGCGGTAAGGACTTTGGTCACTCGGGCATTAGGAGTTATCGCGTGTTATCTTGTGTGAATGTTGCGTCAGTCCGGGTAAAGTACTTTGCGTGACCATGTGGAAATGGTAAGGTACGCAATTGTAATAGTGACTGATCACCATTATTACAAAAGTGTATCTTGACACCAAGCATGACATGACAAGTACCGAGCGGAGGAAACGTGGCATGGTTGGGGTAGAACGGGACGAGTTAGAAATCTTTTATTGGTTCCTAAGATATAGTGGTCTCGAGTGATGTACTTGTTGTCACATTGGGTTCCTTGTGGGTCGGGAAGTGTTACGGTGGTTTCGGTTAGCTAAGGAGAGTGAGCAACTCACGAGTTTGGCGCGTGCGTAGTTACCCTAGGTAGTAGGTGCACTGTTGGGATTTGTCATTGGTTGTAGTTACCCATCGTAACTAGGATGACCGATTATTGTATGTGTGTGTACGTCAAGGACTTAAATTCTGTAATGGAATACGACAAGTCTAATGATTGTAGTTTGGGGTTGCACTCGGTAGAGTGTGTGGTTAGAGGATCGTGCAAGGATTCTAGTTGTGAGCCGCCTTAGAATTGGCGAATCGGGGAGTCTTGGGGTCATTAAACTCATGGAGTGGGACCCGTATGACGATGATTGCGTAAGTGTGTTAGCGTGTTATGGATTATAGGGTAACATTCCTAACGGAATATCCCTTGTTGTGGTAGTCGTGCCGATGTGCGGAAGGGTGTAAGACTTGGTGTTTCCAAGCATCTCTTTAGTGTTAGATGAAAGGGTTCGTGAGGCTATATCATTTTGGCCTTGTGGAAATTGTGGCTAGCGTGTGATCGCTAGGAACTTTCGAGAAGACAATAAACCGTAGGTTTTGTCGGGTAGGTATGACTTCGGATCATTATTGTGTAGAAATGGGTGACATCGGTTGTATGAAACCCAAAGATCGAGTTTCTAAATTTCAGTAGATTGTGGTGGGAGTCTGCATGACACTGCGTCAGGTGCCTCTATAAAGACTCGTCCTAATCCATAAGAACGAATACAATAACATATGATTACATCGCGAGGTATTTGACCTCTATATGATACATTTTTCAAACATTGCATTCATTTTTAAAAGATAAACTTTCTTTACATCTAGAATTGACAGACATGCATACCATTTCATAATGTCCAACTATAAATGATCTAATCTGTCATTTACTTAATAATAATCTCTATTGAACTCAATGACTTGAATGCAACGTCTTTTGAAATATTCCATGATTGACTCCAAGTAATATCTTTAAAATGAGCAAATGCACAGCGGAAGATTTCTTTAATACCTGAGAATAAACATGCTTTAAAGTGTCAACTAAAAGGTTGGTGAGTTCATTAGTTTATCATAATCGATCATTTTCATCATTTTAATAGACCATAAGAATTTCATTTCCATTTTTCATAAATATACGTCCCATGCATAGAGACAAAAAATCATTCATATGGATTGAACACCTGATAATCGACATTAACAAGATGCATATAAGAATATCCCCATCATTCCGGGACATCCATCGGACATGATATAAAAACTCGAAGTACTAAAGCATCCGCTACAACGGATGGGGTTTGTTAGGCCCAATAGATCTATCTTTAGGATTCGCGTCAATTAGGGGTGCACTAATTCTCAAAATTAGTGATGTTCTCTAATTCTTAGATTACCAGGCTAAAAGGAGCATATTCGGCTTCGATCATTCAACCATATAATGTAGTTTCGATTACTTATGTCTATTTCGTAAAACATTTAAAAAATTTCGCATGTATTCTCAGCCCAAAAATATAAAGGGTAAAAAGGCAAATGAAACTCACCATACTGTATTTCGTAGTAAAAATACATATAACATCATTGAACAAGTGCATGATTGGCCTCGGATTCACGAACCTAAATTAAATATATATATTTGTATGTTGGTCAATATTTGTCTAACAAATTAGGTCAAGTCATAGTGTACCACAATCCTAATGCTCGAGACTAATATGCAAAAGTCAACAAAAGTCAATATGACTCAAACTGATTTTCAAAATTTATACATGATTATTATATAGTTTAAATAATGTCAATTTGTATTTTTAAATATTTTTAAAAGATTTATTAGAGTAAATAATATAATTCATTTATTAATAAATAAAACTTTATATAAAAATATACTTTTATATATCTTAAGTAATAAAATTTATAAAGTTCATTTAATATCATAAAAATATTATGATAAGTTTTATTAAGGTAATTATATTATTTGTATTACATATTTATTTGATAAAATAACATTGATAATAATAATAAGTAAAAGTTGTATTATTTTGTAATAATAATTATTATTATTCTATTAATAATAATATTAATATTTGTATTTACAAAAAAATTATGATATTATGATAAAATGATAATTCTAGTTATGATAACCTTAATATTTACTATACTTTTTAATATTAACTTTAAAATAATAATTTTATTTAAAATGGTAATAATAATATTTTATAATAACAATGACATTTCTATGATAATTTTTGTTAAAATGATAGTTTTAATACTAACGATACTTTTAATAATAATAGTAATGATAAAAATAATAAAAACGATAATTTTATCTAAATCAATATCTTAAAATATTTTAATTTCATCATGATACTCATACTCATTATTTCCTAATCGATTCGTTTAATAGCTTTTAATCGCCTTTTATAGCGCGTTCATGTTAATGATAATAATAGTAATCATAATAATTAGGTGTTACTAATATTAGTTTTTAATTATAATAATACTAATGATAATAAATATTATGATAATATTAATGATAATACTTAATTATAACTTTAATGATAATAACGATAGTAATAATAATAAAAATAACAATTTTTAATGATAATACCTTTTATTGATAATGATAATAATAATAATAATAATAATAATAATAATAATAATAATAATAATAATAATAATAATAATAATAATAATAATAATAATAATAATAATAATAATGATAATTTGATAAAAACTATAACGACGATAATAACGACGATAATAATAATCATTTTTAATAATAATATTAAAATTCAGTTGACTATAACTTCTAATCCGTTCATCGAAATCATTCGATATCTAAATGAAAAGTTCTTAATTTTTCACTAGCTTTCCAACGACATGCATATCTTATACCTTATCTCAATCGCAAATGTAACTAATTCAGGATTCAACATAACCTATCTAACGGCAATATCAAAAGTATAAGCATGCATAATCCTATATACTCGAGCACTAGTCAGGGATACACTATTAGTATGTAAAAATTAAATTATGAGTACTCACGTATCAATATTGAGATTCAATATTGCAGGAAAAGTACGTAGATGCAACGGAGATGATAAACACTAGATTGACCTCACGAGCATACCCATGAACTATACCCATCACCTCCATAGCTATAACCCATAATTTCCTTAGCCCTATCCTACTCGGAAAAACCCGCCTTGAAACTACCCGAACAGCACTCCGTCGTAGTATTTTATGTATAAATATTACTAATCTTAATACTCCTACTAATAATAATAATTATAATATAAATAATTATAATAACAGAGGGAGTAATACATATCGATGTATATGTGTGTGTGTAAACTGAAACGAATTCGTTGGATTTTAAGACTTGACCCCTCATCACAAGCCATGTGATCGCATGGTTTATGTGCCTTGAGGCCATGCGATCGCATGGGTTCCTAGGCTAGCTCATATACACGATCAAAAGGGCTGCCGACACTTTTATATATTTATTTAATATATATTTATTTAATTTATATAATTACTTATATATTATATTATATTTATATGTATAGTTAACTTAAAATTTTGGTTCCAAAGTCTCGTACGTTGTCACTCGACTAGTGTCTCGGTTTCGGTTTCTCGAACGCTCGTTCGTATGCTTAGATAACTAGCCTTTTATGTTGCAGGACGTGTACCCTTATTAATAATTTTACTTACTCATCAATAAATTATCCTATAATAAATGTAACTTATAAAATTGGGTGTTGTGGTCATTTGCTTCTATAAATCAGTGACTCGTTGTTTATCAAAATATATTAATTTAAATTGGACGTTTTACGACTAAGTTAATATATATATATATATATATATATATATATATTTATATTTTCATTTCGAAATATAAATTTGGGACAATATATAATATATAGTTTTTCAAAACTAATAATATTCAAATTTATATATCTTGAAATCGTTTAAATAATAAGAAATATTATTTCGTAACATTTGTATCTTTAAAGTTTAAAATTGATATACTTTATTTATATAAAAACGTTTACAAAGACATTTTAATATTCCAATTACTTTATATTCTAATCATTTTATTACAAAGGTTATAATAGTAGAAGTTGTTATAATGTAAAATGTTTTAGAAAAGTAAGATTAAATATACTTTTAATAGATTTCAAGTTTTTAACATTTGTTGGTGCAACGTGATATAAAGTCTAAAGGTTAGATAAACGTATAAAATCATTTTAATGTAAAACGTTAATTTACTTAACTTGTCGATATCCATCTTCTAAGTTATCTATATTCTACAATCTTACTTCCACGTTAATTAATATACAAGTTTAATAGTTTATCTTATCAAAAGTCACGAGACAATTATTGTAAAGCATAAATTGAAAATCAAACGGGAATCTCCACTAACCCTTGTCTAGTTCCCGTTAATTGACACTTTTGTTCTTTCTAATAAATCACTCTACCAATTATTCCGAATACCGTTAAAAAGGAAAAGTTTCCTAAATCAAAGTGGACCTCTCAACAAAGACTCGTAATCCTAATTCAATATATCTGATAATTCAATCATTTGATATTATCTTCTAATTCCATCGCTAATCATATTGAAACAAATACGTTTATGTAAAGTATTATTCGTTTAAATACTTTGTTGACATTTTCAAGTTATAATATATACACATATACATACCTAAACATATATGTTCATTTAATGGTTCGTGAATCATTGGAATTTGGTCGAGGTTAAATGAATGTATGAACATAGTTTAAAATCCTTGAGATTTAACTTAACAAACTTTGCTTATCGTGTCGGAATAATATAAAGATAAAAGTTTAAATTTGGTCGGAAATTTTCGGGTCGTCACAGTACCTACCCGTTAAAGAAATTTCGTCCCGAAATTTGATTGGGATGGTCATGGCTGACAATAAGTATGTTTTCATGACGCATATAAGCTGAAGATTAGGGTTTTATCATCATTGAGTAATATGGATAAAACCATTTGATTTTTGTGAAGAGTACGAGTGAAGCTATCACCAAAAGAGTGAAATGAGTAGGTATAGATTCGTCATATCTTTTGACGTAGATAGGATTGATTTCCATGTTCAAGAGATTTGGAGAAAATCTTCGTAATAGGATTTGATTCTTCGATAATTAAGGTAATTAAGATCTGCTTTTAATGCGATCATCTGTTTTGATTTCTCTGTCAAATATTTTACTATAAATCCACCTCCTTCGTTTCCTTTTAACTCACACCTTCCATTATTTCTAACTCATACTTAAGGCATTCATAAATATGCTCCATCCAGTTCTGCTTCTTGATATATTCCTAACCTTCATATCGGTCATTCTTCTTTTTCATCTACTGCCGAAAGAATCTATTTACTTTACTATACACTTGGTTTTATAGTGTTTTTAGTTATCCGGTGTCTTTATATTGCTATATGTATTGATATATACGGTTTATAAATTTTGGGTGGTTGTTGGGTTTTATATCTTCTCTTATATTTCGATGTCCCTACTTCTTTCTCCCATAATCATTGTCATCTCCAGCTAATGCTTTCTTTTATTTGCTGTGATTTATACCCCAATTTCTATTTCGAAGCTTTGTCCTTTCGTTTCTTCTTCTTGTGAGTAAGCACCGCTTATAATGGTCCATAATTCGCAGATATAATTTTCGGAATGAACATTGTTAATGTTCTAAGAAGGAAATTGTAATGGCACGATCTTGATTTGTCAAATTACGAGAATACCTCGGAAAAGACCGAATTATCAAGAATTATTTTCTTGATATTTTAGAGGTTAAATAGAATAACAGAGTCGTGTAACATGGCACATGATGATGTTATGATCTGTGAATCATCATGTTCCATTTAGAAACTCGGCATGACTTACTGTAATATAATCACGTTGATCAAGTGTCATTATATTATACTAACTCATGCTTCAGCTCTCAACACTACTTCAAAAATATTCCTATTTTAAACTCGAATGTTTCAGAATTTAGAAACTAAAATAGTTTCTTTTAAGATGTAATATAGATAGCGCGAAGAGGTAAATGATTTCAGATAAGAATAATTATGAAAATATCTTCAGAAATATGGAGGATATTTATAATGAAAGATATGATGATATCTTAGGATTTCTAATATTAAAGGATGATGAAGAATATTATTCGCAGGGGTTTATGATTAGGAGCAAGATATTTGTTAATGACTTCAGCAGATACTGAATCATTTAGATTCTTTGAATGTAGGTTTCGTCCTTGTGATTTGTCCACAACCTCTTTCATACTTTGCTCAATCCGTTTTCCAGTTCCAAAACTTCTCTTTTTCTGAGCTTTGCCAATACACTATTCTTTATCATCAAACTTTTTACTGTTAAGATCGTTTACAGTTGTTGCTGCTTCGTCAGCATTTCAAGAACTAGTTCGCAGTTCAAGGTGTTTTTCAGAAACTTCATATTCAAAGTATGTAAGTCCAGGAGATAGACGTCGTACGTACACATATAACTGTTGGCGTAGACATGCTGCGAGATTTCAAAATACTGATTAGCAATTCCCGATGATTCGTATGACAATTCTCATTACAAGATGCGAATGAGTAAATGACGGGGTTTCGATAAATATAATGATTCTTTGGAAGGTCAAAGATCTGTGAAGTTGTTAATAAGTTTATTACTAATGTGGTGGAATATGAAAGGTTCTCCTGTAACAAAAGCGTAATCATATATATCAAGATTATGATAAGGCTACTCCGAATGAAAAATCGAAGTTGTCTTGCTGGAGTTGTGATATAATTTGCTACTTTGAAAAGGAATTGCAAAGTTATTTTTGCTAATAAATGCCAAAGGATCTGACACAGATATGTGTTGAATTATGACTTTGGTTTTGAGAGCTTTTTAAGTACATAACTGTGGGTAATATGTGGTTAGATCATCATCTCGATTGCTCATTATTTGAAGTGTCTTCAGAAATTTTCGAAGGGTTTGAACACAGATTGTAATCGTTAATATACATTTGATGTCCTAACACAGTTTTGAAGTCAAAGTATAGCTTTGAAAGATGTAGGAATCTAAAAGTGATGGTACCGGTTATGTTTCGAATTGAATTCTGAGGTTTTAAAATCAGAATATGTAATTGGGTTTGAATGAGTATGGTTGTTTTGATTTCTATGAAAGAATGTATTATTGTGAAAGTAGGAAGTATAGTTGATAATTTGCTTAATCAGATTCGAAGAATGTAACATATTAATTGTGAATATATATATATATATATATATATATATATATATATATATATATATATATATATATATATATATATATATATATATATATATATATATATATATATATATATCTCGGGTATTACCTACCCGTTAAAAAATTTCACAATTAATATTTTGTACAAAAGAATTTTATTACAGTCTTTATGAAAATATATATGTATATATTCTCTTCAGATGTAACATAGATTTCAATGAGTTAATACCAAATTAAACTCATTCGATTTACGGTTGAAACTAGAATTGAATAATCCCTTGAAGGCTTTAGAGATTACATAAGTATTTCTTCAAAAATATTGAAATTATGAATCAATACTTCATTATTTGTTGAAGCATGATGTTGGTTTTTGTGAAATTCTTGTGAATTTCACAAGGTACGAATGATGTTATTTGAAAAGTTTCGAGTACATTGATGATGAAAGTGTAACATCAAACATATATTTGAATAATACACTTGATTTATTATGAGTTGAGATTTATTGAATTGAGACATAAATTGTAGCTAATGATGGTTAAGTTGCAGACGAAGGAAGTACATCATTGCATATTTGTAATATGAATTAACCGAGTAGTTAATATTCACACCTAATAGCTTAGTACGGAAAAATTTATTATGGTTTAAAGATTTATATATATAAGATATACATATAAATCCTTCAGTGGAATTGAGTTAATTCTTAATAACTCGTTGATACCATATACTCGTTGTTGATTCGTAATGATGTCTGCTGTGATTCTTGAACTGTCGGAGCTTGAAATATTATAGGTGCTGCTAGTGCTGATGCTGACTGCACTAACGATACTGGTGACGCTGACGGTACTGTTGATGCTATTTAATAAACAAGTCTAGCTTGTATATCGTGCACCATTCTGGTCAGGGTTTCTTTTATCCTTTCGGTCCACCCATCTGATTTATGGTTAGGTCTAGAATAAGTAATCTCTAAAATTTTAGAGATTACATAATCACCGTAAAATATTTCTCCGATGAAGTTATGAATTAATACCTCATCGTTTGTTATTGTTGGTCTTCCTTGTTATCTATAGGGCATATGACGTTGATGCTCGTGGGATAGATTGTGAAGTTGAGGTTTACGACGCGGTTGTGATTGGAGGTGGTAATGGTACTGTTGGCGTTGATGATGGTGGTACTGGTTATGCTGCTGGTGCTGCTGCTGAGGTTTGTAACCTTTGCACCATATTCTCCAAAGCCACTACCCGAGCGCAAAGCTCGTTGACTTCTTCTATTACACCGGGGTGATTGTCGGTTCGGACGAGTGGATAAATAAAATCTAGAATTTGATGTAGTATATAATCGTGACGAGATACTCTGGAAATGAGAGAGAAAATGGTGTTTCGGACAGGTTCGCCGATAAGTGCTTCAGGTTCTTCGTCAAGAGGGCAATGTGGTGGATGGAAGGGATCTCCTTCTTCTTGTCTCTAATGATTGAGGAGGCTATGAACCCATCCCCAATTCATCCAGAATAGATGATGACTGATTGGTTGATCCATTCCGGTCACACTGCTTTCGGAGCTTGAGTGGGATTCCATTTCGGAATCCGAGGGACTTGAATTGATGAAAAATTCCATTTCGTACGATTGGATAAAGAATTTTTCGATATGTAATGATTTTATGGCTATCGGATGATATTCTAATTACATAGAATATTCATATATATAAAACAAAAGATTTCGTAGATTACGGAGGAATTTACGGAATATGTCAGGAAAAGTTTACAGTAATAGATACGATAAGATATGATTTAGTAGATACGCTAGGATATGAATTTTCTCTATACACTATTCATGCAATCAATGCAGCAAAACGTGTCTAGACTAAGAATAATAAACAGGTAATTTTTCGACAAAAATGATAAGCAAACTTTTGACATGCAGACACGGTCGAAGTCCAGACTCACTAATGCATCCTAATGACTTATCAGTTAGACACACTAATGCAGACCTGGTTCGCTAAGACCACCGCTCTGATACCACATGTAAAGACCCGTCCTAATCCATAAGAACGAATACAATAACATATGATTACATCGCGAGGTATTTGACCTCTATATGATACATTTTTCAAACATTGCATTCATTTTTAAAAGATAAACTTTCTTTACATCTAAAATTGACAGGCATGCATACCATTTCATAATGTCCAACTATAAATGATCTAATCTGTCATTTACTTAATAATAATCTCTATTGAACTCAATGACTTGAATGCAATGTCTTCTGAAATATGTCATGATTGACTCCAAGTAATATCTTTAAAATGAGCAAATGCATAGCGGAAGATTTCTTTAATACCTGAGAATAAACATGCTTTAAAGTGTCAACCAAAAGGTTGGTGAGTTCATTAGTTTATCATAATCGATCATTTTCATCATTTTAATAGACCACAAGAATTTTATTTCCATTTCTCATAAATATACGTCCAATGCATAGAGACAAAAAATCATTCATATGGATTGAACACCTGATCATCGACATTAAAAAGATGCATATAAGAATATCCCCATCATTCCGGGACATCCATCGGACATGATATAAAAACTCGAAGTACTAAAGCATCCGCTACAACGGATGGGGTTTGTTGGGCCCAATAGATCTATCTTTAGGATTTGTGTCAATTAGGGGTGCACTAATTCTCAAAATTTGTGATGTTCCCTAATTCTTAGATTACCAGGCTAAAAGGGGCATATTCGGCTTCAATCGTTCAACCATATAATGTAGTTTCGATTACTTGTGTCTATTTCGTAAAACATTTAAAAAATTTTGCATAGACACTCTATATGTGAATGTTGGAGTTGGCTATACAGGGTTGGAGTTGATTCCAAAATATATATATGGTTTGAGTTGTGATCAATACTGAGACCGGTACACGGGTCACGATACGTATTAATTAATTTGAATATTATATATTTAATTTATATATGAATTTATTGGACCATTGGACAATTGGACTGTTGGACTGCTAACTTTGGAAAATTAAAATGAATTAAAATATTGTTTATAACATATGAAACTAAACAATTCTTCAAGTTTGCCACTTGATTTCATCTTAAATCTCATTTATACCTCGACAGTTACAATTTGCGTTTAAATCTTTCATGATTTTTGAAAATCCCTCAATCGAGAAGTTGAACTAACCGCAATTCATCTACGGAAGAAAAGATTCTTGCATATAGTTATGCACCTAAAAACTCTCGGAAACTGAGTCAACGTAGCAGTGTTAATTCCTTTAGCGTTATTATTACCCAAAATAACTTTACAATCCCTTTCCAAATTAGCCAATTTTGTCACAGCTCCAGCAAATTAACTTCGACTTCTCAGTAAGACCAGTCTTATTATAACCTCGATATATACACCTTGTCCTTGCGCCGTCGTTATCGGAAAACCTTTTATATTCCACCATACTATCATAAGCGTTTAATCATCTAAAAACACAATTCGCCCGAAAACACCTTGGATCGATAACCGACTATTCAGATATGGCTACATTAAATGCAGAGGAAACAGTAAAATTGTGGTTGGCCTAAATGGCCAAAAGTTTGATGATAAAGAAGGGAGTGTTAGGAACGCTCGATAGAAAATTTGGTACTGAAAAATGGATTGAGTTAACCGTGAAGGAAACAAAGAACAAATACAAGGACTGAACCTGCCTTCAAAGAATCCAAATGATTCAGTGCCTGCTAAAACCGTTAGTAAGAACGCTACTCCTTATTCTAAACCTTTCCAGCTGATATTCTTCATCATCATCTTATCTTAGATATTATAAGATATCTTCAAATCTTCTGTGATACAAATTCTCCATATTTCTGGAGATATTTTCACAACTATTCTTATTGGAAATTCTTTATCACTCCGTAACATCTGCGTTACAACATAAAAGAAACTGTGTTAGTTTCTAAATTCTAAAATCTTCGAGTTTAAAATAGGAATGTCCTGAAGCAGTGTTGGGAACTGATACATGAATTAGTATAATATAATGAAACTTGATCAACTTCATTATATTACAGTAAGTCATGTTAAGTTTCTAATGGAATGTGATGATTCACAATACCATCATCATGTTTCATGTTACACGGCTCTTACATTCTATCCAATCTCTAAACATATTAGAATGTATCACCCTGATAGTTCTAATTTTCCGAAATATTCTGGTAATTTGACCAATCAAAGTCGTGCCATTACCATTTTTTTTTAAAGAACATTAGTTATGTTCATTCCAAAATTTCATATCTACGAATTTCGGACCATTACTCGCCTGACTCGAAGTTGGGAAGAGAAAACAAAAGCATGAGGCTCCGAAAAATAAAGGAAGATATAAAACCCAACAACAACCTCGAAATTACAAACCGTGTATATCGATGCATATAGCGATATAAAGACACGGGAGAACTAGAAACACTATAAACACAAGAGTATAGAAGAAGTAAATAGATTCTTCTGGGGGTAGACGAAAAAGGAGAATGACAGATGTGAAAATTAAGAATATATCAAGGATTAGAATAGGATGGAGCATATTGGCAAACATCTTTAAGTAAGTATTAAGAGTAGAAGATGTGAGATATGGAAATAAGGGAACGAAGGGGGTAGTTTTATAAGTGAAATATCCGATAAAGAAATCACAACAGATTTGCCGCATTAAATCAAGGGAGATCTGGTTTCCTAAACCGCCGAAGAATCAAATCTTATTACGAAAGATTTTCTTTAAATCTCGTGAATTCCGGAAATCAATCATAGCCACGTCATCAGTTAAAACGATACCATATTACTCATTTCACTCTTTTGTGATAAATTCGCTCGTACGCTTCACCTGATCGAAATGTTTTATCTATATCTATCAATAATGATAAAACTCCGTTATTACCTCATGTTCGTCATGAAAACATTCCTATTGTTATTTATGACAACCTCTACCAAATTTCGGGGACGAAATTTCTTTAACGGGTGGGTACTGTAACGACCCGGAAATTTCCGACCAAATTTAAACCTTCAACTCTATATGTTTCCGACACGATAAGCAAAAACCCTAATGTTGAGTCTAGAAAGTCTGAAATCTATATTCGAATAATCAATTACCCTTTGACTATGTTCGACGATTCACGAACATTTATGGGTACATAAATATGACTTCTAGGTATCATCATTATTAAATGAACATTGTAATATATATATAAATTGTATAAATAATAAATACTCAACAAAAGTAATTATAACTATTAAGTACTACACAAATATATATATATAGGATTACATATATAAATACATAAAGAAATTTGTGAATATACAGATTTCATTAAAAACAACCATTTATAAAAATAGATACGGTTATAAATCTGTATTATTAATTGAATTAATAGATAATAAAAATAATTATACGAACGTTTATATACATAAAGAGTATCTGATTCAATTTCACATCGTTATCATGCCAGCAATGATTTTGTTTTTATCTAACAAGTTGTTAAACATCAACAATTCGTTTATCAATCAGATATTTTTTTTTTATTGTTTCCTGTATCTGATTGGAATACTGCCAACCACTAAACATTTTGAGAACTCGATCACAGTCATTATAAAAGACTCCATATAACTTACATTATCAACTATCATTAACATACATATACAAGATAGAGGGAACTCGTGTATCATTCCCGTCTCAACCGTGTTTCTGTTTTCTTGATCAACAACTAAGCTCGATCCCAACACACAAAAACCTACTATCC